>NC_048301.1:141356552-141487065 GCF_013100865.1 Trachemys scripta elegans
TTAATGAAGCATGGCAGATTACTGGTTCTCATTCTCAAAATGTTGCCTCAAAGCCTCCCTGATTCAAATAGCCCCCATTGTGCCCCTCCAATAGCCATGTTATCTGGCTGCTCAAAATCAGCATCCAGGTGATCTGGCTCAGCACTCCACCCCAGGCAATCTTTTCACCCTTAGCCCCACAGGCAGCTCTGAGCATTGGAATGTTTTCCTCACTAAGATCTAACCTTCCCTAAAGGCATCGCCAACGCGCTTTTAATGTGCCAAAGGCACATTCCACAGTCATTCTGCATCTACTCAGTCTGTTGTTGAAGCACTCCTTGCTGCTGTCCAGGTTTCCCATTTAAGGCTCCATGAGCCATGGGAGTAAGGGATATGCTCGTCATCTCAGAGCTGCATAACAATGTGATCCCACAAATCAGTGCTTGTTTCCCAATATCAAAAGTGACGGTCCACTGTGTTCAGCTGTTCCATGAATGTCAAAAGTAATCTGGTGTTGGTTCTTTCCAGGGCACAGAGCAGGTCAGGCAACTCTGGTTCAGATTGGGAGCTCATGATATATTGCATGACCATCCACGATGCGTGCGTAACAGTGACCACAACAGTAGAGATCAGTGCAGGATTCATCTTTTCAGACAGAGGTGGCAGGTGCACAGTAAACAAGAACCATTGAAAAATGCCACAGAATGCAGTCAAAAGCCCGTGGAATGCTGGGACGGAAAGAACTGCATCATGGGACATTGATTCCACACCCATGATGCACTGCGATCCACTCCACCTTCCAACACCTAGCTGTGGAATGTGGTGAGTAGCACACTGAGATCGGTCCCACAGTGCACTGCTCTCACTCTCAGTGCTACAGCACCAAGTGTGGATGCGCTCTGCTGACACAAGGACCGTAGTGTGGACATGGAATAGCGATGAAATTATAACACTTTTAGGTCATCAGCATAACATGTATTGAAAACACTCTGTAGTGTAGACAAGGCATGAGACTGTCATGTGGAGCAGTGCAATGACACAGAGTTACTTACCTCAGGAGCAGGACCTGCCCTTGTGCCCCCACCGCGATGTCCGGCAGTCCATCCCCCGTCAGATCTGTCCCGCCACTGACAGCCTGGCCAAAGTAGTGCAGCTTGCTGGGAAACTGTGACCCCACTATGCGCTGTAGGGCACAGAGAGGTGAGTGTACTATATAAGGGATGCAGAAGGGGTGAGTGTACTATATAATGAGCACTAGGGGGCCCCAGAGGATAAGGGCTAGGAAAGGCATGAGTACACTGTATAATGGGCACTAGGGGGCTGTGGGACCCCATGGTGTCCCTTCAGGGCTGTGTACTGACCCCTCCCCATAGGAGCTGGGCTCACCTGTCTGTACTGGGGACTGAGGCCTCCCTTTTCCCCATGGAAGATGTACAAGGCCCCATGATTGTCATCCTCCATGGGAGCCCCGATGGCCACATCTGTCTGTCCGTCCCCGCTGATGTCCCCGATTTCAGACATGCTGGCCCCGAAGTGCCCAGACACTTCCCCCGTCTGCCCATGTAGTGTCTTGGTGCAGATCATCGTCGTCCCCTGCAGGCCCAATCCACATGGAAAAAGGATCAGCACTTGCTGTCATCAGAGAGTGATCCCTACTAAGCTCCTTCCCATCTCTCAGCAGCACAGTGTGTGTCCCCCCTCCCGACTCTGGGTCCTGGGGTCAGAACTGACTGGGAGGGAAGAGCACCCCCTACTGAGCCTCTACCCTGCTTCCTGGAACACCATGCCCCCTACTGCAATACTAATTGTCACAGCACCACAGCAGTCCAGACAAACAAGAACCCCCAGCCACCCATCTTCCCCATGGCTGCACTCCTCTTTCTTACCGGCAAGTTAATTGGGCAGATATAGACCCGTCCTCCATTCAGAGGTGTACGGTACAAAGGGGCTCCGATTAGAACCAGGTCCGTGTTCCCATCTCTGTCAAGGTCCACAGCACACAGTGTACTCCCGAAATACGAGCTGTCCTGGAGAAGCAGATAAGCCAACCCCTCAATTTAGTCACCTCCTACTTCTTCTCCCACTGAGACCCTTCTCACCCTCTGGGGATACGGATTCAGTCCCAATGTTCATTCCATCTTTAGTCTCACCCTCCTTCAGTGCAGCTGGTGGCGCTATCTCGGTAAGTGTTCTTGAACAGACAAGCAGATAGACCTTGGAGGGCCGGGGTTGCTGAATGCTAACTGTGGTGCAGTTCTTTTTAGAGGTTGGGCTATCACAAGTCAAGTTCATCACTGACTGAGCCACTGTTATAAGTTTTGTTTAGGTTGCATGTATAGGCAATTGGAGCTTAGAGAAATTCACTTTGTTAGTGTAGTGTGATCTTTTTAAGCCACTGTTAATATCACTAGTAATATTATTTCCTTGCCTGAGTCTCTCTAGCCTAGATCCACAAAGGTACTTATGTGCTTAACCCCCTGGACTTAACTGACTCTGTGAACCACAAAACCTCTTCATGGTTGCCGCTGACCCCTGTAGGTTCCTAAACTAACTTGGTGCCTAAGTTTTTGCAGCAGAAGCTCCTTTGTTGCTGTCTTAAGGTCAGGACATGTGCCTTACTGTCTTACTCTAAGTGTGCAGTTGCCTGGTGCCCATTTCCCCCTGCCCCCATCCCAGCATGATCCACAAACTGGGGGAAGACAGGCGCTCCTCCATCTAACTCCTCCTCCACCTCCGGTAGGTGTGGTCAGAGGAGAAGGAATTGAACAGGCACCTGCTATTTCTCAGTTCAGTGCTCTAATCCCTGAGCTGTGGGATATTCTGATGTGGGCTCCCTCAGTCTCCCCTCTTAAAGTTGTTCCACTTTAATTGACTAATTAAGTATCAGTTGGGCCACAGAACATGGGCAAATCAAAACCACCCTACAGCCTGAGAGAGGGCAGCTACCTGGTTAAATCTTTCTTCCTAATCAGAAAAAGCAGAGATTTGAACCAGGGGTCACCCATGTACTAGGTGAGAACTCCAACCCCCAGGCTATATGGGAAACATCTCTTGTCTCTTCCAGCTCATTTGTGAATATCTTGGCAGCTCTGAGCATGCCTATTGGATGAGACCTAACATGTGGGGTAGGTGAAGAGTGCCTGTGTCTCTCTCCCCCGCCCACCATTTATTTATTGCTGGCAGAGGCAGGGGCCTCCCTGCAGCATCACAATGCCTAAGTCCCTTGGTGGGTCTGGGCCTCTGTCTGTATCCACCTTATGAATTCCATTTGGACTGTAAGTGAAGGTAACAGAAGTGGGATATTGCAGAGATGCTGAATGTCAGCTGCGGTGCAGTTCTCTAAACTAGTCAAGTTTATCCCCTACCTGAGGCTCTCTGACCGAATCGTTCCTGAAGGTGAAGCCAAACACAAATATTATATGATGTCAACAGTTTACAGGCTTCCTCCAGTGTTCTCCTCTCACACCCACAATCCACATTACTTGTAACACTCCCCATACCTGCTCTCCCAACAGCTCTGCTCTGGGTGTCGATTCCCCACCCTTGGTATCTCGGCTGAACAGGATGACTTTGCCAGTGCTTTGGCAGTGAGGGGCCCCAACCATGTAGGTCCTCTGCCCATTGGCTGTGATGACCTGAGATGAATAACCTCAAAGGAAAAGAGAGACATGGGGAGGTGTCATGGGAAACAGCCATACAACAGTGTGACGGGTTGCACCACCCCAACTGGGATGCCACCTGATGTCCTGGGTTTTCACTGAGCCTCTTCTGCTCCATCAGCCTGGATTCCCTCTCCCTGTTTTCCTGAATTAGGCTCTCCAGTCTCGTGCAGCACACACACACAGGTAGGGCCACACCCAGCGGCAGACACAGACTGAAATCAGCTCTATGTGAGAGGACTTAACTGGAACTCACGTGCACAACCTTTTGGGCAATAAACTCGAAATAATACTGTCTTACACTGTCCAGAGAGATCTGCACAGCGCAAGCTCCTAAAAATTCACCCTCTCCCTCAATGTGGAGAGAGATGTGCACAGCTTCTTGCACCCCCCAGGTATGAATTGCACAAACAACTTTATTAACTACAAAAGGTAAATTGTAAGTGATTATAAGGGAAAGCAAACAGAACAAAGCAGATTACCTCAATAAATAAATAAAACCTTCAAACTGAGCATAACACACTAGATAGGTAGGATACAAATTAGTAGATTCTCACCCTGAGTGATAAACAGGCAGCACATTCTTAAGGCACAAGTTGCCTTGGCTTTTCCAGGTTTTCATACTCATGCTAAAAATTCTTCTAGCCTGGGACCATCACTTCCCACAGTTCAGTCCTTGCCCCTCAGATATTTCCAGGTGTGTTGTTGTAGGGAGTGTGGCAAATTGCCGGCACTAGTATGATGGGTCTTCCGCTTTCTCTTCTTAGGGGGCAGGGTTCAGGGCACCATTTCTTGCCCCTGAACTGGAATATTAACTGCCCCACTAGTGTCCTAGAGGAGGGGAGTGGAGAGGGAGGGACCCGGGCCCACCCTTTACTAGCGGTTCCTTCCCCTGGGTTTCTTCCCTCTCCTGCCCTTCAGCTTGTGGGGGCTTCCTGCCCTCCCTCTGCACAAGCCAGGTGCCCCTTTACCTAGGGTCTTGGTCTTCTTAGCCCACCGCAGCACTTCTCCAAACTTTCCTATGCTTCCCTCGAAAGTGCTCTCTGCTCCAACACCAATCCACTCTGTTTCTACTCCTTCAAACTGCTCTCTGCTCCAACACTAATCCTCTCTGCTTCAACTCCTCCCTTGTCCGATTGAAGCAGGGGGTTTTTATCAGGTGACTGGCTTCAGGTGCTTTAATTAATCTATAGCAAACTTTCTTCCCTGTACAGGGTATAAGGCTCCGTTCTAACCCTCTCCTGCTGCCCTCTGGCCATGCTGTATCACAAGAGAGTGAGGTCCCCCATGCTATCATTGTCCACTTTGTATATCTTCTTCCCACTTGCTGGAAAGCTCTCTTGCTGTGACCTGGGCCAAACAGTTCCCATTATGTAGTGCTATCTCTGAGAGGTTTGTATTGTACCCACTTCCTGGGGTAATCCATGTGCTTATGTGAATTTCCTCAATAAGCCAATAACACTGTTTGGCCATTTTACCGTTGTACCTGAAAGCCTGCTTGTGGGTGTTGTTAACCTCACCACACGTTTCAGTAACACATACGTAGCCAAACTTCATAACTTCACATAGAACGATAACACATACAATCCAATGAGATTAATGTTCAGCAGATCAAGACTTTGAGAATAATCCCTCACAAGACATACTTTGTACAAAACATATCCTAATTACAAGACAGTGATGAATATTGGGGTGTCAGGGTGTCACAAACAGTGCTACACAGAGATCCCTTCCCCAGAACTAAGATGCAGCCACCTCTGGGGTGAGGAGCAGGGGCTGTATAAATAGGTAAGGGGAAATCTTTGGGTTTGTTCTTACTGAGAAAATCATCATTCATGTCCCCAGAGGTTCTGGGTATGTCGATGAAACTCAGCTTCCCGCTGCTCCCGTACAGGTATATCCCACTGGACCAGTCATAGGCTCCCACCACTCCCAGCTCTGGATTCCCAGCAGCTGCTTGTCCCACAGAATCATAGAAGATTAGGGTTGGAAGAGACCTCAGGAGGTATCTAGACCAACCCCCTGCTAAAAGCAGGACCAACACCAACTAAATCATCCCAGCCAGGGCTTTGTCAAGCCGGGCCTTAAAAACCTCTAAGGATGGAGATTCTACCACCTCCCTAAGTAACCCATTCCAGTGCTTCACCACCCTCCTAGTGAAATAGTGTTTCCTAATATCCAACCTAGACCTCCCCCACTGCAACTTGAGACCATTGCTCCTTGTTCTGTCATCTGTCACCACAGAGAACAGCTGAGCTCCATCCTCTTTGGAACTCCCTTCGGGTTGTTGAAGGCTGCTATCAAATCTCCCCTCACTCTTCTCTTCTGCAGACTATACAAGCTCAGTTCCCTCAGCCTCTCCTCCTAAGACATGTGCCCCACGCCCCTAATCATTTTCGTTGACCTCCGCTGGACTCTTTCCAATTTGCCCATATCCTTTCTGTAGTGGGGGGCCCGAAACTGGATGGAATACTCCAGATGTGGCCTCACCAGTGCCAAATAGAGGGGAATAATTACTTCTCTCAATCTGCTGCCAATGCTCCTACTAATGCAGCCCAATATGCCGGCCATCTCGACCTTGTAAACCCATTTCTAGAGCCCCAGGGCCACTGTAGCTCCTGCCCCGGCTCTGTTACCTTTGAAGGTGAAGATCTTCTCCTGCAGCTGGCTCTGGATGCCCTGGAGGGCGTTGAAATTGTCCACCTGGAAGACGTGCTCGTTGCTGGGCTGAGAGGCGATCTCCTGGAGCTCCCGTTGGGCAGCAGCGCTGGAGAAGGCCTGGCCGACCTTAATGGAGTAGAGGGAGATACAGGGGAGACCCGGGCATCAGCGTCAATCACAGCCGAGAGCCCTGGACCAACACCCACCTGCCCCGAGCCCTGCTGGGCTCTAGAGAGATATGACTCAAGGTGAGTAGGGCCGAGAGGACCGCTGGAGCCTGAAGTTATGGAGCCTGCCTCATTTCAGCACCGAGTTGTGTCGGTTGTATCAGCAGCGGGGCACAGGGGGCTTCTTGCCATGGGGATTGTCAGCAATCTGGGGCCCTGCAAGACTCAATCTCCAACGCGTAGTGAGGGGTGAGTGCCACAATGTCTCTGGGGGATGCCTCAGGGCAAGGGGTGAAGGGCTGGGATCACCATGTTAGTCTGGGTGGGTAGCGTGCAGTCGATTCAGAGGTGGAGTCAGGCACCTCCTGTTTGCTGGGCCTGACAGAAGCAGCAGACAAAGGTCAAATAAGGTCCAATGGCTGGAAGTGGAATTTACACCCATTCAGTTTGGAAAGAAGCTATCAGGTTTAACCATGAAGGGAATTAACCATTGAGGCAGCTCACCACGGGCCACGGTGGAGTCTCCATCCCTGGCAATATTTAACGCAAGACTGGCTGTTTTTCTAAAATATTTTCTCAGGTTCCAGCAGGGATTATTTGGGGCAGTTCTCTGGCCTGTGTACAAGGGAGGTCAGACTAGATCATCGCAAAAGTTCCTTCTGGCCTGGGAATCTATGACTGTAAACCCGAGTTTGTTGATGAAAGGCAGCTTACGTCGACCTAACTCTGTAAGCGGCTACACTAAAATGTAGCTCCCACCCATGTAACTCGCCCACTGCACCGACTTCATAACTCCACTTCCACAAGAGGCGTTGCTTTTATGTCAATGTCGTTAGGTCAATGCAGTGTCCATATAGGCACTGTGAGGCTTACGTAGCCTAAGGCTCCGGCTGTTGGCCCCAGGCGGTGGGGCTTCAGCCGCACAATGCCCTGCACTGACAATTAAATTGGTACAAGGCCCCTGGTGAGGACGCACACCACCAACAGGAGAGTAATGGGGACATGAAAAACCAATTTAATTACTGCGGTGGCTGTGTGACGACATAACTGAATTTGACTTAAGTGTGTCATGGAAACTTGCCCTTTGTCTTGCTGCTGATGCCCATTTCAATCTCTTTGGCTCAGCAGTTTAACGGAGATAAATGTCAAGTGACTGACACCAGTTTGGGGAGGATCAGCACTATTGTTTGAGCCCCAGTGGGATGCAAAAAAGACTTTATAAGAACCGGGTAACTTTTCTTTTTAACTGGGGGGCTGTATCTCAGAAACCCCTTGATCAAATTTAGACCACTGATCTTATCCTGCATTTCCATGAGGCAGACCAAATTTTATGACAATCTGTGTCAGCACATGGACCTCAGGGCAGTCAGAAAACCCAACCTTTAACTAGAAAGTGCCGCTCATCCTGAACAACAGTGGAGATCCAGCTCTCCTATACTGTCACACGTTGACCCAGTTACAACCCAGGGTCAGTTCTTCTCCCTTATCCGGTGGGAACCCGGACAGGCGCTCAGATCCATACTAGTTCTCCGCACGGCCGCGGCTCACCCCAATGGCGTAGCGGATGATTCCAGCTCTCTCAGTCTCGGGGATGGCGTCTGAATAAGAAAGCGGGTCTCCAGATTTCTCCCCATCTGTGATCACAATGAGAACCTTGGTGGCTTCACCCCGAGCTCCTTTCGAAGAGGTGAAAAGCTCCCGCCTGGAAAAGGGAGGTGGGGAATGCATTGGAGGGCTATTGATATGTAATAACACCTAGCGGTCGTCCACTGCTTTGGCATTGCAGATCTCAAAGTCCTTTACAAAGAAGGTCAGTGTCCCCACTTTACTGATGGGGAAACTGAGGCACAGGGCAGGGACATGACTTGCTTAAAGTCACACAGCAACAGAGGCTAAGAGAACCCCAGAGTCCTGGCTCCCAGCATCCACCCCCCTCCCTCCCCGCTTTAACCTACTAGTCCCCACTCCCCTCCCACAGCTGGGGATAGAACCCAGGAGTCCTGAGTCCCTGTCCCTTAGCTCGCATGTCCTTGCAGCCCATTCCCTGTGGCGTCAGCACGGGGAGTAGGGCAATACCTACACCACTTCCCGGATGGCGCTGGCTGTGTGTGTTCCTCCCTGAAGCTGCTCAACCCCCGGGACAAGGTGATCGGGGTTACAACTTCTCATGTACTCCATGAAGTCGAAGTGCAATTCAAATGTATTGGAGTACTGCATGAGGGCGAACTGCAAGGGGAGGCAGGGGAGAACAGAGAAAAACAACCCAAGGGATGGAGGGTTAGAAAAGCAGAAATCAGACTCGATTAAAGACTGGGGCAGGCTGTCGGGACGTAGTTGGTTCTGCAGGAATTTTTTCCTGGTTTTGGATGCAAAATCCTTTACTGCTCCCTGCAGCACAGCGTCCCCTAGCACCGCATTGGGGCATTGGGATCAGCACTGCCTGCAGGGGGCAGGGTAAGTAGTCAGGGTTCAGCCTCTGCCCGTTACCTGCGTGTCGGCGCTGCGGAAACGCTTCATGATCTCAGAGACAAACGTCTTCATCTTTCCAAAGTCCACAGGTGCGATGCTGCCCGAGCCGTCGATGAGGAGCGCTATATCCGTGACATGTTTGGGGCACTCTGAGAGGGACAGGAATGAAGTATGTCCTGACTCAACTCCACAAACATGGGAAATCCATGAGAAAGAGCTAGACCAGACCAATGGGCGCATCTAAGCTGGTATCCTGCCATGTGCTTGCCACCCAGATCAGACCCTCCCAGCCGGCCCCTCTGTCGTAACATCACCCCACCTGCCTCCTAGAGCAGTCCTGAATCCCAGCTCCTACTGACATCCTGAATCAAACCAATGAGCCCACCCAGCCTGCTATCCCACCCCCTATCAGACCCTGGGCCCCTCTAGTCCCATCTCCCCATGGTCTGTGTACCCACCCGTGAACCCAGGGTGTAAGTCCCCCCCCACACACCCCTGTGTCACCCCTCACCCGGCTGGTGTCCGGGATGCGCTGGAGTTGCGAGAAGCTCTGCTGCAGAGGGAAGCAGTAGTGACTGACGTACATGTTCTCCCCACAGGCCCGGTGCACCATGGGGCCAGATACCTGGAGCATGAGAAGTCACGGGATCAGTAGGTGCCCCTCTGAACAGAGCTCTGAGCGTGGGGGATAGAGCCTGCGGCCTGGTCCCCACCCCACATGGATATGCAGGGAAAGGCCCTCCAAGGGCAGGAACCCCCTTGGGGCAGGCAGGACGTCGAGACCTGAGGTCTCAGCACCTAACTCCGAGAGGAGACAGGGGAGACACACGGGGGCATCACCTGCTTACTACACTCCCTGCTACAGCAGTGTCCAGTCACTGTTGCCATGGCAATGTCACCCACTTGCCATGCTCCCTGCTATGTCCATGTACAGTCACTGTCACCATGGCAGCAACCCAGTAACAATGCTTCCTGCTACCTCAGCACACAGTCACAGTCACCATGGCAACATCAGCCAGTTGCGGCCCATCCCTCACAACATCACCTCACGATCACTGTAGCCAAAGCGAGGATACCTGGCTGCCACCATTCCCCACTGCATCCTTGTGCTGCCCCTCCAGTTACAGGAGTTACCAACAGCCCTCACACAGTTATCGTGTAGTCATGGGGACGTCACCCAATTGTCACCTCTGAACCATTGCTTCAGTCACGCTGACATGGCCCAGTTACTACCATCCATGAGTAGTGGGGTTTGTGGGGGAGGGAGCTGTCCCCTGGAATGATGAGGGAGCAAATGTTGGACCCCGGTCCCAGCACCCATTTCCCCTAGGTGTGGTACCTACCAGGAACTGGGAGCCTCAGGCAGCCAGAGACAAACCAAGGGACATGTTCATGGCACTGGGGGCCCTGACAGGGGAGAGATGCACACCAGGCTGAGCAAATAAACTCCACTCCTGTCCCAGAGCGGAGGATAGAACCAAGGATTCCTGACTTCCAGCTCTAACCCACTAGACCCGCCTTCCCTCTCAGAGCTGGGGACACTACCCAGGAGTCCTGGCTCCCACCCCAATCCTATTGCTGCCCCCCACAGCACAGGGTGCCCCTACTCTGGATGGGGATCTCCTGGCAGCATCTGGAGCCCGGGTCGCACTTGTAGACTTTGCCGGTTTCATTCACGTTTCCTGTCTGTAGCGGGGCCCCGACGATCAGCCTGTGGGGAAAAAGAATGGGGGGCTCAGGGGATGCCCCACACTGCCAGGGGACTGAGGCCCAGGGGAGGCAGCCCAGCCAGACATGCCCCTCACTGATGGGCACAAGTCATGTGGGGTCCCATGTTCGGCCCTTACCCCCCAGCGCTGGCATTCCCGAACTGCAACACATTCTGCCCAAACCCCTCAGCTGCCTCCTGGAAGGTGATGGGTCCCTCCACGTCCACGCTGAATCCATGGCTCGGTGTCAGCGCTGCAGGGGTTAAATAGTCTCCAGTTAGACCTTCCCCTATGGCTAGGTCTACACTACGGGGTGTGTGGGGGGGTCGACCTAAGATATGCAACTTCAGCTACGTGAATAGCGTAGCTGAAGTGGCGTATTTTAGGCCGACTTACCTGGCTGTGAGGACGGCGGTGAGTCGACCGCTGCCGCGCCGCCGTCGACTCCGCTTCCGCCTCTTGCCGCGGTGGATTTCTGGAGTCGACGGCAGAGCCATCGGGGATCGATTTTATCGCGTCTTCACTAGACGCGATAAGTCGATCCCCAATAGATCGATTGCTACCCACCGATCCAGCGGGTAGTGAAGACGTGCACTATAAAAAAAATGCCAGTGGTTGGGGCTTTCTGGCTATGGGACTGAATTCCAGCCCGCTACTCTAACCCACCAAATCCCACTCCTCTCCCAAAGCCAGGGATAGAACCCAGGCGTCCTGACTCCCAGCTCCTCACCACCGGCTCCCGGCTGTCTAGCCCTCAAGGGCTATTTTATATAAATCATTCCCCACATTCATTTGCATAGCGCCACTGCCAGACACTCTCATTTAAATATGAATATCATGAGTCGAGCACTACGAAATTCAAAGTCCATTTTGGTCAATTTCACGGTCACCGGATTTTAAAAATCGTAAATTTCATGATTTCGGGTCTTTAAAACGGAAATTTCACAGTGTTGTAATTTTGGAGGTCCTCACGCAAAAAGGAGTTGTGGGGGTGGGGGGCGAAAGGTTATTGGGGGGGCTGTGGCATTGCTACCCTTACTTCTGTGCTGCTCCTGGCAGGGCGCTGCCTTCAGAGCTGGGCATTTGGCCAACAGCCATTCCTCTCTAGCCACCCTCCTCTGAAGGCAGCACAGAAGTAAGGGTGGCACTACTGTGACCCCCTAAAATAACCCTGTGACTCCCCTGCAACACCCTTTTGGGTCAGGACCCCCAGTTGGAGAAATGCTGGTCTCCCCCATGACATTTGTATAGGATTAGGTAAAAGCACATAAAAGACCAGATTTCACAGTCTGGGACATGTTTTTCATGACCATGAATTTGGTAGGGTCCTAATCATGAGTGGATTCAGCGCTGGTGAAGGAAGTCCTAGATTTATCTCCATCCGCTTTCCTGATGCTGATGCATAGCGGATGCACTTCCTGTATGGACAGAAGGGACAGATCAGTCTTCATATATTAATAGACTCTTTGGCCATGTAACTAGTGATTTAAGTTATTATTCATTTATTGTGTGACATTATAATTATGTTATATCATATATATTCATTGTATGTTAACTAGAGTTAATTTGTAGGATTATAAAAGTATAAGATAGTTCCTGTAAATAAGAACATAAGAACATAAGAACGGCCGTACGGGATCAGACCATCTAGCCCAGTATCCTGTCTACCGACAGTGGCCAATGCCAGGTGCCCCAGAGGGAGTGAACCTAACAGGTAACGATCAAGTGATCTCTCTCCTGCCATACAGCTCTGACAAACAAACAGAGGCTAGGGACACCATTCCTTACCCATCGTGGCTAATAGCCATTAATGGACTTAACCTCCATGAATTTATCCAGTTCTCTTTTAAACCCTGTTATAGTCCTAGCCTTCACAACCTCCTCAGGTAAGGAGTTCCACAAGTTGACTGTGCGCTGTGTGAAGAAGAACTTCCTTTTATTTGTTTTAAACCTGCTGCCTATTAATTTCATTTGGTGACCCCTAGTTCTTGTATTATGGGAATAAGTAAATAACTTTTCCTTATCTACTTTCTCCACATCACTCATAATTTTATATACCTCTATCATATCCTCCCTTAGTCTCCTCTTTTCCAAGCTGAAAAGTCCTAGCATCTTTAATCTCTCCTCATATGGGACCCTCTCCAAACCCCTAATCATTTTAGTTGCCCTTCTCTGAACCTTTTCTGTACCAGTATATCTTTTTTGAGATGAGGCGACCACATCTGTACGCAATATTCAAGATGTGGGCGTACCATCGATTTATATAAGGGCACTAAGATATTCTCCGTATTATTCTCTATCCCCTTTTTAATGATTCCTAACATCCTGTTTGCTTTTTTGACCGTCTCTGCACACTGCATGGATGTCTTCAGAGAGCTATCCACGATGACTCCAAGATCTTTTTCCTGATTTGTTGTAGCTAAATTAGCCCCCATTATATTGTATGTATAGTTGGGGTTATTTTTTCCAATGTGCATTACTTTACATTTCTCCACATTAAATTTCATTTGCCATTTTGTTGCCCAATAACTTAGTTTTGTGAGATCTTTTTGAAGTTCTTCACAGTCTGCTTTGGTCTTAACTATGTTGAGCAGTTTAGTATCATCTGCAAACTTTGCCACCTCACTTTTTACCCCTTTCTCCAGATCATTTATGAATAAGTTGAATAGGATTGATCCTAGGACTGACCCTTGGGGAACACCACTAGTTACCCCTCTCCATTCTGAGAATTTACCATTAATTCCTACCCTTTGTTCCCTGTCTTTTAACCAGTTCTCAATCCATGAAAGGACCTTCCCTTTAATCCCATGACAACTTAATTTACATAAGAGCCTTTAGTGAAGGATCTTGTCAAAGGCTTTCTGGAAATCTAAGTACACTATGTCCACTGGATCCCCTTTGTCCACATGTTTGTTGACCCCTTCAAAGAACTCTAATAGATTAGTAAGACGCGATTTCCCTTTACAGAAACCATGTTCACTTTTGTTCAACAATTTATGTTCTTCTATGTGTCTGACAATTTTATTCTTTACTGTTGTTTCGACTAATTTGCCCGGTACCAACATTAGACTTACTGGTCTGTAATTGCCGGGATCAGCACAAGAGCCCTTTTTAAATATTGGTGTTACATTAGCTATCTTCCAGTTGTTAGGTACAGAAGCCGATTTAAAGCACAGGTTACAAACCCTAGTTAATAGTTCCGCAATTTCACATTTGAGTTCTTTCAGAACTCTTGGGTGTAATACTGAACCAAGTACTAGAGATGACTAAGACAAGCTGAAATACAAGAGCCTGTAGGTTAAAGCCTGCAAGACAAGAAATGATGACACGAGGAACTGAAAAATAACCCGATGCCCTAAGATTATGGGATAAGAGAGACCAAATGACAATATTGTGCAAAATTACCCAGAAGGTTAATATTAGATCATAAAAATACCATAAAGGTGCAACTGTCTCAGACATTTGTCTTAACCATGGGATACAGCTTGTGCATCAATGCTAATGAGAATAAAGGGAACTTACCCAGCCTATAGAAAATTGGGGTCCATTAAGTTTTCAGGGGAGACAGACCAATAAGGGAAAAGAGGGTGGACACTTTTATGGACACACACAGAATGTAGGTGTAGACAGAATCACAGTATAAAAAGGTTTCAGAGTAGCAGCCATGTTAGTCTGTATCAACAAAAAGAACGAGGTGTTCTTGTGGCACCTTAGGGACTAACAAATTTATTTGGGCATAAGCTTTCGTGGGCTACAGCCCACTTCCACGGATGCATGCAGTGGAAAATATAGTAGGAAGATATATATACACAGAGAATATGAAAAAATGGTTGTTGCCATACCAACTCTAACGAGACTAATCAATTAAGGTGGGCTATTATGAGCAGGAGAATAAAACCTTTGGAGTGATAATCAGGATGGCCCATTTCAAACAGTTGACAAGAAAGTGTGAGGAACAGTAGGGGAAAAATTAGCATGGGGAAATACTTTTTTCTTTGTGTAATGACCCATCTACTCCCAGTCTTTATTCAAGCCTAATTTAATGGTGTCCAGTTTGCATATTAATTCCAGTTCTGCAGTTTCTCATTGGAGTCTATTTTTGAAGTTTTTTTATTGAAGAATTGCGACTTTTAGGTCTGTAATTGAGTGACCAGGGAGACTGAAGTGTTCTCTGACTTGTTTTTGAATGTTATAATTCTTGACATCTGATTTGTGTCCATTTATTCTTTTACGTAGGGACTGTCCAGGTTGGCCAATGTACATGGCAGAGGGGCATTGCTGGCACATGATGGCATATATCACATTGGTAGATGTGCAGGTGAATGAGCCTCTGATGATGTGGCAGACATGATTAGGTCCTATGATGGTGTCCCTTGAATAGATATGTGGACAGAGTTGGCAACGGGGTTTGTTGCAAGGACAGGTTCCTGGGTTAGTGTTTTTATTGTGTGGTGTGCGGTTGCTGCTGAGTATTTGCTTCAGGTTGGGGAGCTGTCTGTAAGCGAGGACTGGCCTGTCTCCCAAAATCTGTGAGAATGAGGGATCATCCTTCAGGATAGGTTGTAGATCCTTGATGATGCGCTGGAGAGGTTTTAGTTGGGGGCTGAAGGTGACGGCTAGTGGCGTTCTGTTACTTTCTTTCTTGGGCCTGTCCTGGAGTAGGTGACTTCTGGGTATTCTTCTGGCTCTGTCAATCTGTTTCTTCACTTCAACAGGTGGGTATTGTAGTTTTAAGAATGATGCCCAGAATGGGAAAACTGAGCTCCCTCTGGAAGACTCCAGCAGGAACCATCCCTCTACTGATGCTCAAGCCATGAGAGACCCATCAGACCCTAACACTATTATCAAGGATGTGGGTATAACTATATTTGCAAATTGTGCTTAGGTCTGTATCGAATTTCTATGTGGTTGGGTAATCATAACTAACTTTAATAAAACATCAAATAGACTAGATCTTGTACTAGTGAATTATAGATGGTCATTACCTTTGATCTTTATGTGTTCCTAGAGACTCTAAATTTGAAGCAAGTAACAGAGGTGATGTTCACTCTGTTAATCTTAAAACTGTAGGTGCCAGAGCCAAACCCACAGTGGTGTCACACCAGATTACAAAATGTACTTTAAATAAAATAAAAGTCCACAGACAGAAGGGACCATTGTGATCATCTAGTCTGACCTCCCGCATAACACAAGCAAGAGAACTTCCCCTGCATTAATTCCTGATTGAACCAGAGCAGATTTTCCAGAAAAATGTCCAGTCTTGATTTAAAATGTCCAGTGATGAAAAATCCCCCACCACTCTTGGAAAACTGTTCCAATGGTGAATTACACTTGCTGTTAAAAATGTCGGCTTTATTTTCACAGGCCATGTCTACACTACCACTTATGTCGACAAAACTTACGTCACTCAGAGGTGTGAAAAAACCACCCCTAAGTGACATAAGTTTTACTGGCATCAATAGTAATTTGCAGAATGCGATGGCAGCAGAAGAGCATCTCCCACCGACATAGCTACCGCCGCTCATTGAGATTGTTTAATTACGTTGACCGAAGAGCTCTCGCCCATCAGCATAGAGCGGCTACACAAGTGATCTTACATTGGCGCACCTGCATCGGTACAGCTGTGCTGCTGTAAGATCGCTATTGTAGACATGGCCTTAGTTTGTCTAGTGTCAACTTTCAGCCATTCGGTCATATTAGACATTTATCTGCTAGATTAAAGAGACCAATGTTAAATATTTGTCCTCCTCATAGCTACTCAGACTGGGATTAAGTCAACCCTTAACCTTCCCTTAACTAGATTGAGCTCCTTGAGTCTATCACTATGGAGCAGGTTTTCCAACCACACAAAACACCAAACAGCCACTGCATGGTTACACTGAACTCCGACCACACAGAGTAGCTAACTCCCCTGATGCAAAGCTCCCCGCATGGGACTGGCTGGGAGAAGTGGGTGAGTGGGGAAACCCCTCCCCGACTGGCTGTTCTTCCCCACATCCCCACCTCCTAGAGAAAGGCAGCCAATCAGGGCTTCTGCAGTAGGCAAGCAGGGCTGAGAGGAATTGTGGGAGAGAAGTAGGGAGTGTAATAATCTCTCAGGTTGGCTCTGCTCTCCTCTCCCTTCCCCTGCCTGCTCCATTCCTGTAAGCCCGGACCTGGGAAGCAGAGTCCCCTGCTTGGAGCTGCCCCCTTTAGGTTTGGAGGCAGTATAGACTCTCCAGATTTGCAGGAGGAGCAAATGTGGGGCAAGGCGGGATGAAGAATTGTGGGGCTGGTGGGCGGGGTTGGAAAATTGTGGGGCTGGCTGTATAAAAGGGGTCCTGGGAGAGCGGGGGCAGGCTTCCCCAATCTTCTCTTCTTAGGCCTCCTCTCCCAGTGTGCCTCAAAGCCCCAAGTCTGTCATCCTCATTCTCAGCCACCACAAAGTCTGCCCTCCCCCAGGCCCTGCGAGGTCCCAGCCTCACAGACAGAGCAGACGTGACTTTGAAGCAGGAGGAACCTGTGGTGGCTTTATAGCAATTACTGTGCCAACCACGTCCACTTCCTGCCCACCAAACGGGATGGGGGAGCAGGCAGATACTGGACACAGTGTTGCTATATCATACTTTAAATACTTTTTATTGTTTACAAAATGGATCATATTTATTTTACATTTATACCCCAAACATACTATACCAGAGCCCAGTAGTTAGACGTTTTGATGGTTAGTTGGGGTTTAGTTTAGTTACAAGGTGCTGGGAGTTCACAAATACCACACCATATATAAACAGGGCTTTGGATTATTGAAAGATTTGAAATTGCAAATGTGTGAAGCTTTTATTAAAAATTTACTTTGTGACATTATTAGTTTGTTGTTTTTGTTGTTTTGGGCCTTTGTTTTAAAGAGACAACTTTGGGCAGGCTGCCATGATCCAACACACGCCATTTTTTAAATGCATCCGAAGAAGTGGGCTGTAGTCCACGAAAGCTTATGCTCTAATAAATTTGTTAGTCTCTAAGGTGCCACAAGTACTCCTGTTCATTTTTTAAATGTTTATACATTTTTATAGCAGTTCTACTGGTGTTATTTCCTTACCTGCTGATTCTTCATTTTTTTCAAGGACATAACAAAGTTGTTTGGTACAAATAGGTTTTGACCGCTTGACCTTTTAGTTCTTGCTTTGGTTGCCAAAATGCAGGTCATGGACTCAGTTTTCAAACACACGACAGCCACACTAGACCCCATGGCCTATAACATATTACATAGATATATAGATTTTTAATATCCCAATATTCTCCCTTTTGATACATGATTAATAACATTAATTATTATATTACTTTATAATTTTTAAGCCATTTAATTTTATATATTTGTAACCCTTGTGCCCATCAGAGTTGGCAGCAACAAGGGCCGGTTCCTTTTCAATAACATAATGCAAAACTGGCTCGAGCCCCCACCCAGTGACCTGGGACAATTACATACCGCCCCCCTGGGCAACTCTAAGAGGCAATACTTCCGCTCTCACAAGCACAGAGTCTGTGGGCATGGCTACACTTGCAAACGTAGAGTGCTTTGAATTAAACCAGTCTTCGTAGAGTGCAGTAGGGAAAGTGCTTCAGTCTGTCCACACTGACAGCTGCAAGCGCACTGTCATGGCCACATTTGCGGCACTTGCAGTGGCATTGGGAGTGGTGCATTATGGGCAGCTATCCCACAGAGCACCTCTTCCCATTCTGGCACTGTGGCTTGTGGGAAGGGGGCAGGGAGTGTGGGGCATTCTGGATCCTGTCCCAATGCCCCGTGATGCATCGGTTCGCATCCCAGCATTCCCTTTGCTTCCATCCACATTTGGCACCATCTTTCACCATTTTTTCTACTGCGCGCTCCGTCTTCCCTTTCGGTCTGCGGGAATGGAGCCCGAACTGCTGAGGTGTATGGTGACGAGTCTCGCCAGCACATCACGTTTGGCAGTCGAGTTACTCCTTAGGATCCAAAGTGACAGTGAGAGCTCTGACAATGATATCGACTGCCCTGAGGGCAGGGCAGTAGAGTTCAAAGTGATGACCAGAGTGGCTAGCACAAGCATTGTGGGACACTTCTGGAGGCTGATCAGAGCGCACTATAGGACCAGAGCATCCACACTGGCGCCGTGGCGCTCCAGCGGGGGCACAGCAAACATTATTCCACTCCCCAAGGTGGAATACCAGCAGTGCTGTAGCCCCAGAGTCAGAGCGCTCTACGTGCCTTGCTAGTGTGGACAAGGAGTGAGCTAGTGTGCCTGGGGCTCCTTTATTGCGCTGTAACTCGCAAGTGTAGCCAAGCCCTGAGTGTAGCAAAAGCCTTTTAATAAAGGGGGAAAACAATGTGGCATTATGTTGAGGAAACACCACAAAATGGATTCATAACACAAGCCATGAGGAAAAGACCCTCCCCCAAGTAAGTCTGGTAGTGTCCTTTTCTCCTCAGGGTCTTAAGTCCAGCAACCCAAAAGTCACCCAACCCACAGTTGCTGTCCTTGGTCAGTACAGCCCCAGAGTTCAGAAGTTCATCTGCAGAGTTCACCTCTGACCTGGGTGGAAGTGCAGGGAGGTATGGAGGTACTATACACTCTCCACTGCTCGAGCCCTCGAGGGCCAATTGCCACACCTCTCTGTGGGGTTCTGCTTCAGTCCTCTCCGCCAGCCGCCCAGCTGGCCACGCCAATCCGCTAGCTGTTCTGCTAACCGTATCGCTCCGCCAGTTGGCTGTGCCTCTCCGCACCCCGTCCACCAATATGTCTTCAGCCTCCCCCCCCCCACACACACACACACTTCACATAGCTCTCAGTGATTTCAGCTGTTAGTAGGGGAGCCTCGGTGCTGGTGCACCTAGATAGTCCTCTTGCATCAGAACCACTAGCCCGAAGTAGGTCTAATGCTTAGACCTAGGTATCAGTGATTTCGGCTCAGCAGCCAAAGTGACCATTTAGGCCAGCAGTCCCATCATGCTAGGCAGGGTGGGTGTGCCCGGGCAAACAAGATCAACTCCTGAAGTCCTTTTCCGCAGCTCACCACCAGATGTCAGGGGAGAGCTCATTCTGACTCTGCTGACATATTATTTGCCTGAGAAGTTTTTGTGGCTTTTTTATTTGGCAGTATAAACATAACATAATAAAAGTTAATAAAATTATGAATACAAATAACATAACCATAGATTGTAACATTAAATTGGGAAAAGCTGTAAAGCTTGGAAGACCATTTTTAAAAAACATTATACCAATGGTGGACTGTTAGTTTTTGGGGTGTTGTTTTTTTTAAAAATTTAATATTTGACCATTGTGGACTGGAATGTTGTTTTTTTTTAACTGAGCACATTTACATATAATTCACTTTGTGATGTCATTAGTCTTGTGTGTCTGTTGTCTTTGGCCTTCACCCTCTTTTCCAAAGAGCTAGCCCTGGGCAGGCTGCCATGATCCAAGATTCACCATTTCCTCCAATTCTTATACATTTTTATAACAGTCTTGCTGGGGTAATTTCCTTATCTGCTGATTCTTCATTTTTTCCAGTGTGTTTTGTACAAATAGGTTTCGACCGCTTGATCTTGAAGTTCTTGCTTTGGTTGCCAAAATGCAGGTCATGCACTCATGTTTCAAACGCACAACAGCCACACTAGGCCCCATAGCATATATCATATTACATATTATATCCCAGCAAGGGAATCCATCACTACCCTTGGTAAATTGTTGCAGTCGCTAATTACTCTCGCTGTTAAAAATGTTACGCCTTATTTCCAGTCTAAATTTGTCCAGCTTCAACTTCCAAGCTATTGGATTGTGTTAGACCTTTATCTTCTAGACCAGGAGTTCTCAACCTTTTTCTCTCTGAGGCCCCCCTCAACATGCTATAAAAATTCCAGGGCCGGGGGGGGCGGAGGTGCCTCGGGCACAGGTGTATTTTGGCTTCTATTTGGGGGGACAGGGGACAGTGGGGCTCAAGCCCCAAATAGCAGGGTCCACCTCCACCTTCTGACTCACCTCAGCAGGCCACCCAGTCTGTATGGGTTGGGGGGCAACCAAAAATTATAACGCAAAGGTGAGGAGCTTAGCTCAAAAAGTTTGAAAACAGCTCAGGGTGCAGGGAGAGGGGAGTTAGGGGCTGTGTGTGGGCAGGGGGGTACTCAAGGTGCAGGGAGGGGGTAGCTGGGGCTGTGTGTGGGCAGGGAGTAGCTCAGGATGCAGGGAGGGCATAGCTTAGGGTGCAGGGAGACGGGTATTAGGGACTGTGTTGGGAGGACTCCCCTGCGGTCCCTGTTCCCGAAGGGGTCCACGAGCCACAGACCCAGGGGGCTCTTACTGGTTGCCACTGCGGGAGTAAAGGGGGCTCGGAGCTTCAGTCTAGGGCACCAGCAGGAGAGGCAGGACTGCTGCCTGCTCCATGCACCAGCCAGAGCAGGAGTTGTCCCACATTGCCGGGCTCTGGCTTCCCACCTCTGACCTGGCCAGGGACAGGGAGTGGAGGGAGGTGTGGAGCTGCCCCAGGACTGCCATGATTTTGTGCTGCAGTTGGGGGAGGGGCAATGCCCCCATGTCCCCAGCTCTGCCCATGCGCTCAGGGCTTCTGCCCTATAGGGAGCACCGGAGCTATGGAATTCAGTCCAGTGCCTCCCGCAGCTTCAGACCCACAGAGGGATGCCAGAAATTGGCGCTTCAGCCCCACACCTCCCCCTGTTTCAGCCCCAAAGGGGGGATCAGGGCTTCAGCCGCAGGGTCCTGCGGCCCCCTTGAAAAGGCTCATGGACCCCCTGTAGGCCACAGACCCCCGGTTGAGAACTGTGAAATCTGGTCTTTTATGTGCTTTTACCTAATCCTATACAAATGTCATGGGGGAGACCAGCATTTCTCAAACTGGGGGTCCTGACCCAAAAGGGTGTTGCAGGGGAGTCACAGGGTTATTTTAGGGGGGTCACAGTAGTGCCACTCTTACTTCTGTGCTGCCTTCAGAGCTGGGCGGCCAGAGAGGAACGGCTGTTGGCCAGGTGCCCAGCTCTGAAGGCAGCGCCGCCTCCAACAGCCGCACAGGAGTAAGGGTAGTAGTGCCACAGTCCTGCACCACACAGTAACCTTTCGACCCACCCACCCCCACAACTCCTTTTTGTGTCAGGACCCCTACAATTACAACACTGTGAAATTTCAGATTTAAAGACCCAAAATCATGAAATTTACGATTTTTAAAATCCTGTGACCGTGAAATTGTCCAAAATGCTAGACTGAAGAGTCCATCATCAAACATTTGTTCCCCAGGTAGGTATTTATAGACTGAGACAAGCACTCCTTAGTCTTCACTTTGTTAATCTAAATAGTGATCGACTGAGCTCCTTGAGACTATCAGGCAGGTTTTCTAATGTTTCGATCATTCTAATGGCTGTTCTCTGAACCCTCTCAAATTTATCAACATCCTTCTTGCACTCTGGGCTCCAGAACTGGCCACAGGAGTCCAGCAGAGGTCACACCAGGACCAAATACAGAGGTAAAATAACCTCTCTGCTCCTACACGAGATTCCCCTGCTTACGCATCCAAGGATTGGCTGCAGCATTGCACCGGGAGCGACTTGGACCAGGCAGTTCTTGGTCTCTGTGCCGAGTCTATCAATTAGTGCAGGGTGGCCTGATAAGCTTGTGCCATGGGAGCCACAGCTGAGACCCTCCAAACTCATGTCATACAAGAAACACCAGACAGACAATCAGTGGCAAAAGTGAATCCCTAATGCACAGTGTAGCCAACTCCCCTGATGCACAGCTCTCCTCCCTTCTGCCCTCTCCATCCCTGCAAGCCCAGGCCTGGGAAGGAGAATCCCCTTGGAGCCGCCCCCTCCAGGCCTGGGAGGTGGTAAAGACCCTCCTGAGCTACAGAAGGAGCAGATACAGGGCAAAATGGGGCTGGATGAGGGCCTGGGGGCAAAGGGAGGGCAGGGAGGAGCTGAGGTTGCCTCCCCCATTCTTTCCTTCATCCCCTTTCAAGCCCCATCTCCCAGTCTGTCCCCCCTTCCTAGCCCATCCCACTCATCCTCAGCCACCCCAAAGTCAGCCCCCCTCCATTCCCTGACGGGTCCAGGAGAGATGTGACCTTGAAGCAGGGGGAAGTGGCTGTGGTTTTACACAAAGATAAAGCAACTGCAAACACTGCATCCACTTCACACCTGACAGACTCTCCTCACACACACACAGCAGAGAGTGGGAGTCATACCTGTGACCCACTCCCATCCCAGAGAGTCTGGAGGGAACAGAACACAGAGGGAACGGAACCCAGGAGTCCTGATTACCAGCCCTCCCCCACACCAGACATGAGAGCCCCATTCCTCTCCCAGAACTGAGGAGAGAACCCACAAGTCCTGATGCACAGGCCTCCTGCTGTACCCCACCGACCCCACTCCTCCCCCAGAACCAGTCAAGGAAAGGACCCCAGAGTCCTGAGCATCCAGCTGCTCCCTTCCCCCTGCCACAGGGGTACTCGCTGGGCACCCAGGTGGAGGAGCCCAGCTTTTCCCAGTCATAGAATATTAGGGCTGGAAGGGACCACAGAAGATCATCTAGTCCAACCCGCTGCTCAAAGCAGGACCAATCCCCAGACAGATTTTTGTCCCAGATCCCGAAATGGCCCCCTCAAGGATTGAACTCACAACCCTGGGTTTAGCAGGCCAATGCTCAAACCACTGAGTTATCCCTCCCCCCAAAGCTGGCACTTACCTGCACAGAGGTAGAGGAGCAGAGGCAGGGGGTCCATCCTGTGCTCAGTGAGGGGTGTGTGTGGAGCGGGGATGCTCTTGTAGGACGTGTGAGGTTCAAGGGCGCTGCCTGGAGAGGAGGCAGCAGAGCTCAGAGGAAAGATAAGTGCTATCTGAAAAGAGAGAAACACTGCCAGGGGTGGAGCGGGGACTCAGGGTGTTATAGGGCGGGAATAGAATGGAGAAGGTGGAAAGAAAAAGTCAACTACCCTGAAACACCCAACTAGTCAGACACACACACAGCTGTGTGGAGACAAATGAAAAACAAACAAATAAAACGATCAAACACACACACACCCTGAACTCCCCCATACCTCTCTCCGTCCATGCCAGTGGTCAGTTAGTCATTTTCCACCATCTCCCCCCCGCCCCTTTGTAAATTCAAACAATAGTTTCAAATCTTGGGGAAAATACTGCACACACACCTAACCTGAAACAAACACACACGCAACCAGACAAATAGACAACTGGACAGAGACACAGACACACACAGCTACACTGAGACAGACAACAGATACACAATTAGAAACACAACTGCAGTGAGACATGCACACAGCTAAACGGACACACTCACGAACTCAGGGCTACACTTGGGCATAGGCAGAATATGTAGGTGCATAGGGCAGGACACCTGAAAATGTGGGGCCCTCTGGGTCTTAATATCCACCCATTCGCCTCCAACTATGTCTGTTTTATGGCTGCTGCAGTCTGATGAGTCCCTGGTAATCCACCTCCATGAGAGGCACAGAGCTTTCTGCGCCCGGGCTGAAGCACCGCGGTGCCAGTATGGACGCCATGGTCTATTACTGTGCTCTGATCGACCTCCAGGATGCGTCCCACAATGCCTGTTCTAGCCATGCTGGTCATCAGTTTGAACTCTACTGCCCTGGCCTCAGGTGACCAACCCTCAGACCTGCCCTTTAAATTCTCTGGGAAATTTGAAAGTCCCCTTCCATGGAGTGCTCTCAGCGCATCTTTCCAGGTGACCATGCCTCCACGCGCCAGGACATCCCCAGCATGGAGCAATGCCGAGGTGCTGGACCTCATCAGCGTTTGGGGAGAGGAGGCTGTCCAGTCCCAGCTGCGCTCCAGCCATAGGAATTACAATACCTATGGACAGATATTAAGGGCCATGACCGAAAGGTGCCATGACCTGGACGCACTGCAATGCAGGGTTAAAGTGATGGAGCTGTAGGATGCCTACCACAAGGCGCAGGAGGCAAACTGCCTATCCAGTGCTGTGCCCACAAGCTGCCTGTTCTACAAAGATCTGGACGTGATACTTGGGGGCAACCCGACCTCCATTCTGAAGAGCACCATGGACACTTCAGAGGCCATGCCAGCCCAGAGTGCAACGAGCCAGGATGAGGAGGAAAGTGGGAGCGAGGGTGCTGAGGAGGAGGGGTGCCCGGAGCCAGAGTATGACTCGCCATCCCTAGATGCATGCAGCCAGGAGCTGTTTTCAAGCCTGGAGCAAGCTTGCCAATCACAGCATCCGGTGCTTGGGGAAGAACAAACAGCAGAGGAGGTGCCTGGTAAGTGGCTTTGATTTTGTGAAGGGAGTTGTTGGATGTGGGTTTTTGGGTTGTTGAAAGAAGAGGGGGAGAGAAAACAATCCCTAAGTACAACTTGTTCCAGTTGACTCCTGTCGGTTAACTGCGACCAACTTGATATCCAGTTTTGCGGTCACAAGAGAAAACCAATGAGTAAACAGAAATTACACTTTGCATGCTGGTATGTACAGACACTTCTTGACAGCGATGATCGCTATGAATGCAAGTTAGCAATTATTGGTAGAGAACTTGTACATTATAACATGGATGTCACAGCCTTAAGCGAAACACACATCTCTGGTATCAGCCAGTTTACAGAGGTTGGAGGAGGTTATTCATATTATTGTGTGGGCCTTCCTGTGGGGCGTCCAAGACAAGCAGGAGTTGGCTTCGCCATCACGATGTTACTAATTCCCCAGCTTGAATCCCAGCCACACGCTATTAGTTCTCGCCTCATGACTGCAAAGCTTAGACTGACTGGAGCATGGACAGTGCCTTGTACTTGTTAGCACATACGCACCCTCATTGCCTGCTGCAGACAATGAAAAGGAGACTTTCTACGAGAGCCTGAATTCAGTGATCTCGTCATTACCTTTTAATTCCAAGCTAAATATACTCGTTGATTTTAGTGCTAGAGTTGGTCAAGACTCCACCACACGGCACAAGGTGCTTGGACATCATGGCATTGGAAGGGAGAACTGGAATGGCATCTGTGACGATGTATCCCATAATGCTTTATGGAAATATGACATAACTGGAGTATGTTTTATGCTACATGTGCCATATAATTTATCTCTGTGAAGGTTATGGTCTACTGAATCTATTTATCCTAGTTGTACACATATATCATTTTTGTACTTGAAGTTATGAATATTCACTATATGCTTGCTTGATTTCTAAGTAAGCTTTGTAAGGCATTTGGTCAGTTCCTGGAGAAAGGAATTCACAAAATTAAGTGCAGGACAAACACCAACTAAATCATCCCAGCCAGGGCTTTGTCAAGCCGGGCCTTACAAACGTCTAAGGATGGAGATTTCACCACCCCCCGAGGTAACCCATTCCAGTGCTTCACCACCCTCCTAGTGAAATAGTGTTTACTAATATCCAACCTAGACCTCCCCCACCGCAACTTGAGACCATTTCTCCTTGTTCTGTCATCTGCCACCACTGAGAACAGCCTAGTTCCCCATCCTCTTTGGAACCCCCCTTCAGGTAGTTGAAGGCTGCTATCAAATCCCCTCTCACTCTTCTCTTCTGAACACTAAATAAACCCAATTCCCTTAGCCTCTCCTCATAAGTCATGTAACCAAACACCCTAATAATTTTCATTGACTTCCGCTGGACTCTTTCCAATTTGCCAACATCTTTTCTGTCGTGGGGGGCCCAAAACTGGACGCAGTACTCTAGGTGTGGCCTCACCAGTGCTGAATAGAAGGGAATAATCACTTCCCTCAATCTGCTGGCAATGCTCCCTACTAATACAGCCCAGTATGCCGTTGGCCTTCTTGGTAACAATTGCACACTGCTGACTCATATCCAGCTTCTCAGCCACTGTAATCCCCAGGTCCTTTTCTGCAGAATTATATCTCAGTCTGTTTGGAAAGAGCCCAGCACTCCAGTGATCTCTGCTGTTGATTCTGTGCTTAAGGCTGTTGACAAGTTCTGCTACCGTGGAAGTGTACTCTCCTCCGGTATAAACACTGATGACGTTGTAACTGCTCGACTAGCCAAAGCCAGCGCTGCTTTTGGAAAATTGACCAAATGCCTATGGAAACTTTATACGGAGGTAGCAGTTTGTCAGGCAGCTGGAGAGTCACCAGTTGTCCTGACTGTCCTGCTGTGTGTATTGGAGTCATGGACCACATAGCGCAGCCGCGTTTCAAAACTTGATCAGTTCCATATGTGCTGCCTCAGGAAGATCGCCCATGTGAACTGGTGGGACAGAATTCCAAACACGGAGGCCCTTAAGCTGTGTGGTATCATGGGCACGGAAGCAATGCTTATGAACAAACAGTTTTGCTGGATTGGTCGTGTTATAAAGATGGATGACACGTGGATACCGAAGATGGTCTTCTACTGCCAGCTTGTTTGTGGAAAATGCTCCATTGGCTGTCAGTATAAGTGCTATAAAGATGTGTTAAAGGCCAACGTGAAGTTATGCAGCATATCTCCCAATGATCTGGAAATGATAGCTCGGGACAGATGGTTCTGATGGCAAACTATTACACAGGCTCTCAAACGCTTCGAGGGTCAATGTATCCAGACATGATAAGAAAAGCGTAGGGTTCAAAAAGACTGCACGGCACCTGCAGGTGGCGGATTTTTATGTGACATCTGCGATCGGATTTGCCGATCGAGGATTGGCCTAGTCGCTCACCAATGGTGTCATAGAAGGTGGCTCAGTCCATATATAAACAGCCTCCGTCCCCCGCTACAGAGACAGCTGATGCCCCTTCACTCTGTGGTGCAGAGGAAAGCAGACAGGAGAGTTGGTCCATTCAGAAAAAAGGGGGAACTAGAGATGATTCTAATATCTCCAGTTCTCGTTTGCGGGGCCAGCCTTGTGGTTGGGTCTGGGGAGCGGAGGTGCAGCGCAGCAGCAGGGCCATCCTTAGGCATATGCAGAATACGCAGCTGCGTAGGGCACCATGAAATTTGGGGCACCAAATTGCCCTAAATTTCATGGTGCCCTAGGTAGCTGCGTGCTGCATATGCGGCAGCACCAGCCCCAGCGACCAGCCCTATCCCTCGGCCGGTCCCCCCTGCAAGGGGCAGGGCCGTCCCCGGGGGGGGGGGGCTCCAGAAAACTCCCTCCACCCCACTTGTTAGCCTTTCCCCCTGCTCCACCCCCAGCTCGCCCCCATTCCACCTCTTCCCCAAGCAACCCCGCACTTACTGGCAGCGGCAGGAAGTGGAGCATCCTGACCCCAGCCCGCTCGACTGCGCCAGCTCCCAGCCGCGGTGCTCTGCTTCCCGCCACTGCCGGTGAGTGGGGTGGGGTGATCCCTTCCCCCAAGCCCCCTCCCCTGAGCAACATGGCTGGGGCCGGTGCAAGTGAAATGGAGCGGGCTGCTCCTGACCCCCGGGCCACTCTGGGGTCCCCAAGATACCCTCCCCTCCACAGCTCCTGCCTCCCAGTCCCTTGGCAGGGAGGCCTGGGGCCCCCCACAATCCCCCACAGGGGGGCTACATAGGGCACCCAAATGGCTAGGGACGGCCCTGCACGGCTGTGCCTGGCCTGGGGCTCCTCCAGGCAGGTGTGGCAGGCTCAGGGATTCAGCCAGCCCAGGGCTCCTCCCGGCTGGGGGGGCACTCAGGGCAACTCCGGGTGGAGGGATTGTGGCTCTGGCCACGGGCAGGGGAAGGGGTTTTGGGATTCCGTTCGTGGTGGGGGGAGGTAGATGGGACAGAGACAGTGGCTAGCCTCCCCAAAGGGGGGTTCCACCCACCACCCATGGTGTTATCCCTTTTGCATTGAGGGGTTAGTCAGTATTCAAGGTCTGGTGGGTATTTTCTGTTAGAAGGCTAAATTGATGATGGTGTCAGGGATTTCTTTGACACTATCCTGTTTGTTTACAATGAACATGGAAAGTCCTGTTTCCCTGGACACAGCAGGAATCAAACAGCCAGAGGCAAAGGTTTGTATACATTTTGGAGGTGCCCAGAACGGGTCCAAGTCCCGCACCCAGACACACACACACCTGCCTTGTGAGGGTGGGGGGTGAAAACTCTGGCTCTGGGGTGGGGCTGGGGATGAGGGTTTGGGGGTGTGGAGGGGCTCAGGGCTGAGACAGAGGGTTGGGGTGCAGAGGTGCAGGCTCCGCTAGGGGTGCAGGCTCTGGGGTGGGGCTGGACAGGGGATACATCGGTCGGTTGGGGTGTGCACACGTGTATGTAGATCCTTCCCTGTACAGTAATTAAGAATCTGTGAATCTCCGCAGGTGGGAAATGAAATGACTTGGCCCCAGGGAAGCAAGTGGCAAATGCCACTGCAGCACCCAGATCAGTTTCAACTGTTGGGAAAAGACATTGCAAAGCTCTTTTGGTGCCCCTTGTGTCTCTATTCCCTCTATTCCCACACAGGTTTTGTCTTTGCTGGCAAGCAGATCCCCAGGGCCAATCGCTGTGTGTATGTGAGAGGGCTGATGAGGACAATGCGGTTCCCTTGGCCGAGGGAATGCACCCCAGAACAAGCAGTGGACAGGGGAGATCTGAGGAGCTGTTGGGGAAGCGGTGTGTGTTAATACCAATGGGTGCAGATCTAAGTTTAGAACAACCTGAGGTTTTAAAAATAGACTGACGGATGCTGTCAACTGCTCCAGCGATTTATGAACTAGGCATTAAATTTGTCAGCTCCAGTCTTGTCACAGTGACAGGAGCTCAAACTTTGTACAGTTTGACTTGTGCAGCAGGCAGGCTGCCCCGGGGCTCCGGCTAGAGAGGAGGATTCCTGCCCCCGTTCCCGCACTCACCCAATCCCAAAGTCCACTCTGAGTCAACAAACCATTGATACAGTCTTAGGTATTTACATATTGACATAGCACCTTTCTGTCAGGATGATTTTCACACCAACTCCAATTTGATCTTACAAAATATTGCATAGAAGATGGGAGTGTTCCTTCTGTGAGCAGACAGCATCCCCTCCCCATACTACAGTAAAAACTATCTTCCAAGGTGACTGTGTTTGCCAAATGATTTTCCAGTCATACCCTATGCTGATATCTATGTCCTCTATTTGGGAAGCTTTTTGTTGTTCTGGAGTCCACTCCTGCAAACCATGCCCCCTGCCATTCACTGATCCAACAGATGACCCAGGAAGATTTGCATTTCTGCAAGTTATGGGGAGAGAGAGGAGACAGCCACTTCTTCCTAACCACACCCATCCCCCTGGGGCACCAATTCTTTGCTCTCTGCTTGGGGCAGTGTTTGCTGTTCCCATCTGAACAAAGCCATCTAGCCATGCGCCCAGGCCTGCACGTGATTGTGCTGGGATGAGCATATGAAGGAGTGAAGGGGCATGGATATAGGAAAGCTAATGGTAGGTGGTTGATTACAGCAGGGAAACCAGACTTGGGCAAATATCTGATTTGTGATTGAGAGAAATGCAGTTTATTTGGACTGATTAGTGGAGGGGTGTTTGGTATTGTAATGGTACAAAGGCAAGCATGGGGTATGCGTACTATAGAGGGGACATTTGGGTTTTAAATGCTCAATACAAGCCCCTGGGCATTCTGAAGGAAAGGTTTGGGTACTGTGTGGTTACTTTGTGAAAATGAACCCTGCATAGCCCTGATGACTCAGAGCCCACAAAAAGCCCCTGAGCTCCTCAGGAAGCATAACCTTGGGCTGGATAATTGCATTTGTGGGCCTCCACCCTTGGGGCTAATACACCCAGGGGAATGCCAGAATTTGGCCTCTTTACAAGCATGTCCAAAATCCAGTGTTTGTTTATGGAATCACTATTCTGATGAACAGCTCTTAATTCCTGGAAACCCTGCCCCAACTGGCAAGTAAAATGAAACTTAAAACATACTTTCATTGTTCTCTCTTTTTATGCATAGATTAGATCTCCTTCTCTGCTTTTCACCAACTGGAGCTGCATCAAGAAGAAAACAGCTGGCTGAATTAATCACAGTTGCCTGTAGCCATGTTGCAATTAGTTTTTTTTTTTAAAATGACCTTTTATTTCCTAGGCCACGTTAGGAAGATCATGGCAAAGCTCCTTGGAAACCAATAGGATTTTTGCCTGAATACGGACTGTAGGATTTGTCCCTGAGTGAGAAAGACTTGGCAGGGCCGTCAGTTACATTAGAAAACTGATTGTCTTACTTTTATTTGTAGGGGCACAGGGCACCTGTTTCTAGATTGATGGGCAGCTGGGACAGCAGAGGATGGAAAGACACCTGAGTCTCAGGCTATTGCACTGAGAATATTATAGCAACAGGTGCCTAGAAGATTGTCAGTTTGGCCCCAGCTTCCAGTATCTAATCTGTGTCTGGAACGTTAGACTCTCCCTCTCTGCCTCGGGTAAGTAAAGACTTAACCCAGAATAAGGTGCAAAACAAACCACGATTTACTGAGGGAAGTGTACAGAAAGTAGGGAAACCCAGTGGAAGAGATAAATGACAAACGCCTCAGTGGTTTCACCATACAGGTATGAAGCCTGGATCCCAACTACCCTTGGTGACTCTCTGGGTTTTATACTTGCAGGTGCTGATGGCAGAGGCAAGCAGAAGATGGACGGCAGCTGATGACAACTGGAACCAATCCCCAGGCAATCCATGGGCCCCACTTCTACTGTCCCAATGTAGCTTGAGCAGGAGGAACACGGAACCAGAGCAGATGTTGTGGCTCAGGATCGCTCTTGGATCTTCTCCAGAAAAGTGATGCTGGTGTTGATGGTCCTCGACGCCCGCACAAAGTGACTGTTCTCTGGCTGCCTCTGTGACGGACAGCGATAGTTGCTGTGCCCAGCGCCCTTAAGTAGTCTCAGTGGCGTAAAAGTTCTGAGGCTCTGGATCTTTCCGGAACCTTCTTCCCTTTTCCCGCCTTTCAGGGAACAGAGCACCAAAGTCCATAGTGGTGGACTACCAAGACTGGGTCCAAGCCATAAATGTGTTCCACAGTACACATGAATAATCCTGATATTAATTAGAAGAATAGTGACTTTAACAACAGCATTAACATATTATAACAGATGCATGAAAAATACCCTGACAAGGCCTTGTCCACACTACACGGTTGTGTCAGCAAAAGGCAGCTTTTTCTGACAAAACAGGGGCGGTGTGCACAGTACAAAGCTGCTTTGGGCGGCAAAACTCGGCTGCTTTGCTGACTAAATAAAACCACCTCGACGAGAGGCATAGACCTTTTTGCGGCAAAGCGTCAGTGCAGATGCTGCCATTCGTTATATCACCAGAACTGGCCTCCCTCTGTATCCCACAATGCCCACCGTGACCGCTCTGCTCACTGTCCTGAACTCGGCTGCCCTGCAGGCATGCGCCCCTCCCCTTTCAAAGCTCTGGGAAGCTTTGACATGCCCCAGCGTGGGGCGCTCCCAGAGCTGCTGGGATGGCTGTGGGAGAACTGGCAGGGACTCGCAGCACCATTACTGTGAAACATTGCTCTCCCCTGCCATAGGAACCCAGCAGCAGGCCGAGCAGGTTACTGCTGCTGGGAATGTGGGGGGAGGGAGGAAGAAACCATTCAGCCGGTTCTCTGAACTTAGAGACAGCATGCCAGCTCTCTCCCCCCCCACACACTCTGTCTCTCTCACAGAGACACTCCCTCACAATGAGGTGCCGACTTTCTAATCAGCTAGAGGGGGCTCGACCCCTGCTCTGCCCCAGGCCCTGCCTCCTTCCCACCCTGCCCCGTTCTACCCCCTACCCCAGCATGCCCTGCCCTCACTTCTCCCCCTCCCCACTGCGCCTCCTGCATTCTGCAGAACAGCTGATGATGGCGGGATGGAGGGGGAGGAGTTGATTAGTGGGGCTGCCAGCAGGCAGGAGGCACTGGGGAAAGGGGGAGGAGCTGATGGGGGGGCTGCGATTGGGTGCCAAGCACCCACCATTTTTTTCCCATGGGTGATCCAGCCCCAGAGCACCCACAGAGTTAGTGCCTATGCCCCACATCACATACTTCCCCAACACACACACTCTCCCCCACCCCACAAATTCCGTATCACACACACTCCCACCTTCCCCCCCACATACACTTCAGTTGAAAAGCCGCTGCCAATCTAGCAGATGCCCATGGAACGATGGGATTGAGAAACGTCCATCATGTGATGCTGTACCTGCCCCACGAGGCACTGCAAGCCCTTCCCAAAGCACCCTGTGGCCAGTTGCATTGTGGGATAGCTACCCATGGTGCACTGTTCTGTATCAATGCAAGAAAGAGCTGCTAGTGGGGATGCGCTCTGCTGACACAAGGAGCATTGTGTGGACATGCAATGGTGGTTTAATTAAAGCGGCATAACTTCTGTCAACAAAACTCTGTAGTGCAGACATAGCCTCAGACTGTTCCTGCCTTTCCCCAGGGAGAAAAATCCATTGGCTTGAATGTTGTTCCTATGCTGCAATTTTCCTTTTTGTAGCTTTCCCACAGCCCCTGTTGTATATACATATGTCCCTACATAGACACATCTCCTTACCCCTTTCCTTTTTATTTATTTTTCAATTCCACATTTAGTCAGACTGCTAGGGCCAGATTTTCATACAATTCAAGCACATGTTGTTACCATAATTACACACTCAGGTGTGTTAAATGCAAGTGCAAATTGTCAATTCTGTTGTTCCTCTATGCGTTATTGCAGTAGTTAATTGGGTGATTACAGATGCACTTTGCACAGATAACTGCACCCTACGTCTAATTGCAAATGGAGCTCTAGGGCTACATATACCTTCTTAAATATAAGACCCAACACCAGATTTCTTAACGTGGTCTGCATATGTAGTTCCCACGTGGATTCTTATTGCTTTAGTTAACTTCCACTGACCCAACATGAGAACTGGAAATGCCATCAGAAATTATCTTCTGCACCTTTCAGTTTCCAGGCTGCTTACTGAACATTATATCAGATAAGCCACAGTAGATACTTCCTGTCACTCAGACCCGTCTATGGTGTAGCCTCTTGCCCTAAACTATTTCCACCCTTGATACCATGGGTCACAGCCAGTGAGAGGCGCATCTCTGAGAGCTCTACAGGCAGGAGCGGCGCCAGGACCCCCCGCCACCAAATTGCCTCCAAGGGCGGCAAAATGCCCCCCCCCAAATCCTGGTGCCCTAGGCAACCGCCTAGGTCGCCTAACTGGAAGCGCCGGCCCTGTCTACAGGGGACAAAGCTCCAGGGACTCCAGGCGTTGTTACCACCACATCATCTGAATCTGCTCACAGCAGGATCAAGGCTCTGCTACCTCTTCCACCAGAGCTACTGTTGTGGCAGCCACACCAGGGTAGATCAATTCTCAGTCCAGACACCAGGGCCCCTTTTGAGTGTGGGCCTGATGCCATGGTGCCAATTGAAACCCGATGTTGGTGGCAGTTCAATCATGGGAGGTTTCCCACCAATTGCCAGGGTAGATGCTGCAGACCTGAGCTCTCAGCTCATCCCTATGAATACTGACTTACAGGTTTAGCTCTTTATTTACTCAGCCACTTTCACTGTGTGGGAAAAAATCTAGCCAGACAAGCCCCCATAAAAAGGCAAAGTGTACTCCAGATCAGGGGAGTGGTTTCTAACTGCTACCCCCAACGCGTTGGTATGTATTGCAATAAACGGGCCTCAGACCTGAGTCTCTGATCAAAATGAGGCGTGGGTAACTTTTTCCACAACAATTTGGCGGCTCGTCCGGGATCACTTGACATCCCACTTGACAGACCGGAGGACTGCGGACCACTTCCATACCGACCCCAGGCACCAGGTAAGAGACTGTTGTCTCTATTTGGGCTTCGGTGGGGAGCTGCCTATAGGCTCTGGGTTTAGGTGAGGACGCGCTGTGATCTGAACCTTTGTTGTTAGATTCATTTGCCTGACGCCTGTTCTTTTATACCGGTTAACTGTCTGTCTCGTATTTTGTTTCCCCTGGTTGAGTTTTCGCTTGTTTGTCTGCTAGGAGCTATTCGACTTCCGGGCACTGGTCCCCCCAGAGGACGAAGGTCGGTCACTACTGACCCCAGGGACAGAGACCTGGAGTGACCGGCGGGTTGGCGATAAGTCCCACTGGCAATAGGCCAGCAAGTGGAGAGTGTCGTAATGTTGTCCCGAGCTAGGTGTGTCGTGTGATTGTGGGTTGTGAGGTGACCCTGCCCTTGTTTTCCACTTGGTGCCTTAGTCCCCCTCCTCGCTCAGAGAGAGGGGAGGCCCCGGGAAACCACCCACAAACTCCTAGGCAGTAGGGTAACCTATCCCGTTCTCTTGAAGGCAGGCCGGGGCTCTCTGCTGAGGAAGGGGTGTGCGGGGACCGTGCCTTTCCTAGCCCTTCTGGTCTGACTGACCTACGACTGAGTTCCTCCCCTGATTTTCTGCTTGGAGCGGTGGGCTCCCTCCCCTGACTCGGAGAGAAGAGGAGTCCCTGGAAATTGCCCACCGTACCGGAGGCAATAGGGTTTCCTATCCCGTTCTCTTGAAGGTGGGCCGGTGCCCTTTGCCGAAAGGAGTGTGTGTGAGGACCGCCCTTATAAAACCCTCCCCGATGGTGTGAATGTTGGGGAATTGGCCTCGCCTAAATGAGGGGGCCTGGGCTTATAGTGCTGATTATGTGTTATGTGCAACCTGTCTAATGTGAAAGTCCTTACACGTACCCCTAAGACAGTCTCCCCATATTGAAAAAAAATGCTCCCCTTGTGCCATTTCACAGGCATTGGCGCTTTGGGTCAGGAGACCTTGGAGTCTGTGCATGCACCTTGGTCTCCCAGGGAATTGTACCATCTGCTGTACCCCAAATGGTGTGTACCTGGATGTGCCTGATCCTGCTTACAATAAAGTCCTGGCAGTTTTGCAAAAGGACACTCTAGAGAGGGAGACCGACCCCAGCCCTTCCTTGTTGCAACAGGAACTGCTGGCTAAGGCCCCCGCCCCCTTATTGTGGGCTGATCATGCCAACCCGGTTGGGCACATTGGGTCTGTCCAGCCGGCTGGAATTCACCCAGACCCAGCAAAACCCTTTCCCAAAGTACCGTAGTACCCTCTCTCAAAATAAACCAAGAAAAAAAATTAATCACCTTCTTAATTTAGCTAAAAGTATAAATAAATAAAAGGGGTGTTAGCCAAAAAAGCCCACCCTCCTTGCTGAATTGGTAGTAAAACAATGCCTGTGCCCATGGGAAAAAAAGTGAACCAGCAAGAAAAAAGGATCGGGCCCAGACAAGCAGGCAGCCACAGTTGAAGGAAGTTAAAAGAAAGAAAGTAAAAAAGTTAACTCTGTAGTTACTGGAAAAAAATTAAGCAGTGACACTACGTACAGATGTTAAAAGAAGGTGTTATAAAAAGAAAATTCTTGGTTTCTTTGCAGCCATTCCTTTGGGAATGTCCGTAAGTAATCCAGGCAAAAGGTTATTTAAGTAAAATCATTTAACTATAAACAAGTTATTCAAATTTGCAAAAAACCACTCCTGGTGTGTACAATCTTTGTTTTATAAGTTTAAAATAAATTGGTGTTGCTTTGGGGTTGTAAAACCAAAAAATACTTTTTGCCAAACAAGGTAAACTAGTGTTGTTTAATTTTGGTATTTAGCATTTAATCCTTAAAGTAACTTAATGCTTTACAAAATTTAAATTGTTTTAAATAACACCAAAGCCGGGCAGCCAAAGCCAGGAAAGCGGGAAGGGTTCTTGGACGAGTTGCTGCAGCAGTTTGGGCAAAGCTGTTTCTTGGTTTGCCGGAGCTGTTGTGGAGCTTGGTTTAGGAATTTTGTGCCACAATTTGGCACACCTAAACAAACTGTAACAAGTTGTGTGCAGCTTTATCAATATGGCCAAATGCCTTTTAAAGACCACTCTAAATCAAAAGACCGAACTCAGCCTTCATAAATTTCTAACAGGATCGCCCAATATAACTACCCTGCTGGCCCTGGCTCAAATGAACATCCATTTAATAAATAACACAGTGCTTAATTATTGCCAGGCACTAACGAAATGTGTTAGGTCTTTTTATATACAGCAGCCCTGCCACTCGCTGAAACCAGGAGACTGGGTCTACATCGAGGTCCATCAGCAGAGAACTGCCCTGGCCCCATGCTGAAAGACCCTTATCAAGTCCTGTTAATTATCAACACCGCTGCAAAGAGCTAAGAATTGACTACCTGCCCATGCTTCTTACTGTAATGGCCCTCCGACTGATGATCGGTCTATCTTTCCTTCTGGCGTTGTTGGTCCTTCTGGACAGCAGGAGTGAAGGACAAGGTAAAGAGCTGGTAACCTCTCCTTTGTCTGCTGACAAAACCACTCAGCCTTTGGATTTTGCTAGAAAACAATCTCTCTACCTGAGGACATAATAAAGCCTCCAACCAAGCAAGGTGATTGTGCTAGTAACCCCTCCCTTGCTGCCTCATTGCCGGGCAACTAAGTAAACTAAGACTACAAAATCTCGAAGAATAGCTTGTGGAAGCTAGCCAAAACTACCTGAAAATGAAACTTAATATTCCTCAGCCTCTCCTCCTTAACAAACTTGGGGTGGGGAGGGGAAAACTAATATTTTTCTAAATCTTAGCCAATCACTAGCCTCCGATTTAGCCTGTATCATATTGCAGTATACCCCTACTTATACCATTAATATTAATGCCTCTTTGCCCTTTGTAAAGGGGTTTAACCAACAGATGTGATATAATACTTCACAGGGGAAAGATGTGTCAGTGTGTTAAAACACCGATAAACTTAATTAATGCCACATTAGGGACCATTAAGTTCACACTGTCCTTATCCAGTTTTCAAATTATATATTATCTCCGCCCTTAGTGCAATAACCCAAAAACTTCTAACAAAAATGGTGTTTAGTATCGCTAAGGCTGGGAAGTTTCAGAGCAGCAGCCGTGTTAGTCTGTATCCGCAAAAAGAACAGGAGTACTTGTGGCACTTTAGAGACTAACAAATTTATTAGAGCATAAGCTTTCGTGGGCTACAGCCCACTTCTTCGGATGCATGTAGCCCATGAAAGCTTATGCTCTAATAAATGTGTTAGTCTCTAAGGTGCCACAAGTACTCCTGTTCTTTTTAAGGCTGGGAAGGCATCGCAGTGGGATCTGGCTTGTTTGGAGGTTCAGGACTCTCTGAATGACCAATTAAAGGCCATCTGGAGTGACCTCGACCATCAGACCTGACCCACTGCCCTGACAGCCAATTCAGGAATACCATCCAATTGTTGCCATACAAACGTACATACAGATGTCTGCAGTGCTCATTCCAAGCATTCGAAGGAATGTGGGCTCCCACATATCAAATCCTGCCAGGTCCATAAGAAGGATGCATGTAAAATTGGGTAATTGGGTGGGGAAGCCTTACATGCCCCCAAAAGGGCCATGCACCCCAACTTCATAGTCAGCAGTGACTCAGCCAGCGAGGTGAAGCAGGAGGGTTTATAGTCGTCTGGAACACAGCGTAGAACAGATCTTGTTAGCACAGAAAGCAGGAAGATTCAGCAAAATCCATCCATTAAATCGCCAGCTTCAGTCTGGTCATAGCCACAGGAGCTCAAACTTTGTACAGTTTGACTTGTGCAGCGGCAGGCTGCCCTGGGGCTGTGGACAGAGAGGATGACTCCCGCTCCCGGCACTCACCCAACCCAGACTCCACTCATCCCACCTGGAGAACCAGAGTACAATATCCAGCCTGACTCATAAGAGACCTCCCCTGCCAGCCTCCGCTTGAACCAAAGCCCATCAGAAGAAAGACTTTCAATATGCAATGAAATGTCAGTGGGAGACACACCTAAGCCCCTCCAGACAAGGTGACAGGATTAAGGAAACTCCCCTAACCTCATTTGCATCAAAGATGGGACAGGGAGGCATCATCATTAGCATACAGCAGGGAGATCAGAGATTCCAAGGCAAGAACCACACGGAACTCTGGGACCAGGAAAGCAGGGAAGCACTGCATCATGGGGGATCTCTGCTCCAGATGGTAATGACGCCATGCCTGCACACACCCACTTATCAGACCAATTCTAGGAATAAATCCTCTGTTGGTATCCAAAATACTGAAGCTGCCTAATTGCATTATGAACTCCCTTGAAGGAGCACCATCAATAGCCAGGAATGATCAGTTCCTATTGTCTAGCCTGAACAAAACAACTTTGGTATACTGCCTTGAGCCATCGGTTACTCAAACAAATCTAGTGTTATTTCCCTGCAAAAACCTCTACCCACTCTCAAGTATGGACTCTGATGCCTGGATCCAAATTTTACATCAGTTCCATTAGGACTTAACCTTCCCCTGATTGTTTGTGCTGGGGGCTCTGCCTGTCTCCAGCACCACCTGGGAACCCTGATGGATTCATGCTTCACGGAATGGTGAGAACCAGAGCCTGGTGTGATGGGTTCTCTCATCGGGAGCCCCTTGGGACTGTCACTGGATGTGCTGAGATACCACTGAGTCTAACCTTTCTGCCAACCTGGGCACCCCTCAACTCTGTCTTGCTGAGCCAGACCTTTCAGGCCTCCTCCAGCACAGACAGAGGGATTGGGCCACACCCCTCTACGGAATACAGACACAGAGATCAGCTCTGGGAAGACTGAGTTAAAGGGACTTGCCTCAGTACCCCAGTGCACAGCCCTTCTGGGAGCCTGAACCCCAGATCAATTTGTCTCACACTGTATAAAGTTTCATACAGCATCAGTTCATATTATTTGCCCTCTTTCTTGAAGTAAAGAGAGATATGCACAAACTGTTTGCCCCCCCCCCCAGGTAACAATTACTTACATTGGGTTTATTAATAAACAAACGTGATTTTATTAAGTATAAAAGGTAGGATTTAAGTGATCATAAGAAGCAACAAACAGAACAAGGTAAGTTACTAAGCAAAATAAAACAAACACGCAAAGCTAAGCTTAATACACTAAGGAACTGGTTACATGTAATCTTACCCTCAAAGATGTTCTAATAAGCTTCTTTCACAGACTAGACTCATTTCTAGTCAGATACATAGGGAGCTTGTTGGTGGGGGGCTTGAACAGATGCAAGGAGCCCGTGGCATGTGCTATGAGCGCTGCTTGCAGAAGCAACAAAGGTGTGAGACCCTCTTCTATGTGTACACACATACACACACACACACACACAGCTCTATGCTTGAGAAGACAAGATCAAAGAAATGCCCTGATGCGTGGAGTGAAGGTGGGGAGGTTTGGGATGATCCGTAGTCACTTGGGGAATTTGTTCCAGCCTGGGACCAGCCCCTGAGAAAGTTCTGTCTCCTCTATTGTATTATTATTTATTAGGAGAACGATGGTAGGAATTAGGACAACCCCAAGCATGGGGCAGGTCCCCATTGCTATAGGCACTTCATAGTATTTATCAAGTGTATTACGATAGTGCCTAGGAGCTGCAATCATTGGTCAGGATCCTATTGTACTAGGCACAGTACATTATTTACTGGGTGAATTATGGTAGGACCTGGGATATTTGCCCTTGGACCACACCCCCACCCTGCTAGGCACTGTACAGAGGCAGAACAACAAGACCCAGAGGGGCAGACTTGTTAACCCTAATCCTTATCCTGGAGCTTGACATGTTTTTCCAATTCCCTGGGCCCAGGCCTTGGAGCTAAGGACAAGCCTTTCAACCAGGTTCAATATTCTCAGGGTATGGAAATTAAGCCAGATTCAGGTGGGTATGCATTTATGGTGCAGTGCTCCACTTTCAACGTGGGTGAAACCCAACAGGAACAAGACCCTCCTTTTCTGGAATCGGAGCATCCGCACATGCATCGTTCAGGAGTTGCTCCTGAAGGGAAGTCGGTGGAGGGAGTGGACAGGTCTGATGCACGCCCAATATCCCGCACTGCAGCGTTCTGTACCAGGAGCATTGGAAGCAGGGGAGTTGCCAGTGGTTGCACTCTGGGTCAGGAGAGGCCCCTCGCCCTCCACAGCGTCCTTCACCCTCTGCTTGTACTGGCGCTTGAAGAAGCCGAACTGGAAGGAGACAGAGAGGGGAGACGGTGAGAGCCAGACAGACACAGGCTCATGGCCGAGGAGGAGGAGGGATAGGCTGTGGGAACCTCTGAAGGAAACACCCTTGTCCCTCCCCCAACAGCTGGGAGAACCACAGGCCCTGCCCTCATAGCGATGGGCTGTGGGGGAGGGGTCCAAGCCCTTCCCCACTCACCTTGTAGAGGGCTGCGGTGATGAGAGCCAGCAGGATCAGGCCAGCACGCTGCTGCCCACAACCTCGGAGCGCTCCACCACTGTCTGCACCTGGGGGAGAGGAGCTGTGAGATGGGGATCCAGGAGTCCTGGCACCATCACCCGCCCCTGTTCTAAACCCCCAGACCTCACTTCCTCGCAGAGTAGGGACAGGACCCAGGAGTCCACTAGCCAATGCTCTCTCTATCCTGGGCACAGTCACTCTGGTACCTGGCGCTGGACGAATCCCTCCTTCTGGGTGTATTTCTTCTCCTCGTATTCAATCCGGGCCTCGCTCACCAGACTCACTTTCTGCTGCTGAGTCTGGAACAGAGAAATTCACCGTCCCTGACTGGAAATGACACAAACCTTCCCGAAGCATCGTCCCAGGGGGACCCAGAGCAAGTTAGAGGCCGTTCACACAGGAGCAATCCCTTGCCCAGCACTGAGATGCAGCCACCTCTGGGGAGGGGTTCAGGGGCTGTTCACATGGGGGGATCTCTCGCCTGGTGCAGAGAGGCAGAGGCAGCTCTCGTACCTGGGAGACCCACTGGAAGCTGACGTTCCCTTTGATCATAAACTCCAGTGGCTGCTGCATTTCCAGGGAGGCGATTCTGCACCGGATCTTCTTACAGGTGGCCACAGAGCAGTCCTGGGGGTGGAAGGATATCTCCGGGTGAGTCAGGGGGCGTGCAGGGGCTCAGCATGGCCATGAGGGTCTGGGTCTGTCTATAGCACTTGCTGTCTGTGTTACTGCAGAGGGAGAAGAGCTGCTGGGATCGGCACTGGTCTGTACTCACCAGCAGGGGGCGATCGCTCATCTGCTTCACAAAGTCCTTTGAATCGGGTGTTTCCACGTCATTGGTGCACTGGGCCAGTTCCGGCTGGGGAGGGAGAGAGACACAGTATTAATGGGGGTGGGAAGGGGACATGGGGCCTTTCCCCTCTAGGAGACACCAGCACCAATCTGGCACCAGGGAACAGGACTGGCAGGTACAGAAGCTGGGGCAGAGGTCCTTCCCCCTAGGCAGCCTGTCCCAGCAGGGGGCCCTGTAGGGCAGAGCAGGTGTCACTGGGCCCATCTCACACACACACAAGGGCAGGGAGAGGCAAGTACCTTGGAGGGGACAACCTCAGAGGCGTCCCACACCCGGACCCCGCTCAGCTCCACGGGGAACTGGAATGTGACCGAGATGGGGACGCTTCGCTGCCGCAGGTTCTTGACCTGAAAGAAACAGACTCTCCAAAAGGCACTGCAGGAAGAGACCCAGGAGCTCTGATCCCCAGCTCCCGCTCTAACCCTCTAACCCCACTCCCCTGCCAGATCTGGGGATAGAACCCAGGAGTCCTGGCTCCCTCCCCGTCTCCACCCCTCCATACTCTAACCCACTAAGTCTAACTCAGGCAGTTCCATTCCCTCCCTCTTGCCCTGTCTCCCCACCTCACACTCTGTGCTGCCATCCTCACCTCGTACCGATGTGTCACTGGCACGCTTGTCCCTGCCTCCTTGGTGGAGAAGTTGACGTACTTGGTCGACTCTTCAAGGCTGGGGGAGGAAAAGGATGGAAAGAAGGAGAGAGATGCAAGTGTGATGGATGGGGCTGGAGAGTGGGGGTGAGGTGTCATGTCCAGAAGGGGGCGCTGTGCTGCAAGAAAGGGCTCAGTAGGGTGCGCTCTCCCCTTGCAGTCAGCACTGGCACCTATGACCAAGTGTGGCGCTAGGGACACTGTGCTGCAGGGAAGAGCTCAATAGGGGGTGCTGGGCTGCAGGGAACAGGGGGCTCAGCAGGGGGCGCTCTCCCCTCTGTCTCCACACTGACCTACCTGGTGAGAATGATGAAGATGCCGTACTTGACTGGCAGCTCCGCCAGGTGTGATCAAGCTGGTGTTTTTGCGGGGAGGATTTGGTGACTTACCCAGAGAAATTGAAGGCGACTGCTAACTGGTCATCGCAGCGGCCATCGGTGCCACAGTCCTTCTGAAACGGGAGCTGGGAGGAGACCAGGAGAACAGGGGTCAATGGGGAGAGGACTGCAGCACCATCTGCCAGAGCGACACTGCAGGGACCCAGGGGCCCTCCAGTTACCCCAGCACTTCCCAGTCCCCTGCACAGGGGACAGCTGAACCCATCATCAGCCCTGACCTTGCCACCCACCCACCCACTCACCCATACCCCTCCTCCCCCTTCCAACTCCCGGCTCTGGCCAGCAACAGTATCACACTTCTAGGGGTGCCAGGGCAGGGGGCCTACCTGGCTCACTGGGGGATGGGGAACAGGGCATGGGGCCTTGCCCCTCTAAGGGGCCCTGGCCAAAATAAGTTTTGAAAAATTTTCAGCAAAAATCATTTTTTTAGCCAAAAATATTTTGGTTTTTGGACAGAAATTTGGGGAACTTTGAGGAGAAGTTGGAATGTTCCCACCTAGGAGAGACAGGTCCCTAGCCAAGGCAAACTGGGCATCCATCTCTGTCGCCCTCTAGTGTCCATACTCTGTAATGGGTTTAGGAAGCTGCTGCTGGCTCTGCACTTTTCAGTCTCTCGCTTTTGAATGGCAACGTCACTGGTTTGATCCCTGCAGCAGACCCACCGTGGGGCCTGTCTCTGGCATCTTACCGAGCCTGCAGACACCAGCACAGAGTCCTCACTCAGTATGGGTCTGAGGCCACCGGCGGCAGTGATGGGCTCCCCCGTCAGGGTGTAGTTGAAGCGTAGGGTGATGGGGGTCAGAATGTCTTCAGGACAGAGCTGGGAACAGAGAAAGACATGTTGGGCCCCTGAAGGGAAAGATGAACTGGGATCCAGAGAGACGTTTGTTCTCTGGGTGATTTGGGAGCAAGGGGCAGGGTTGGAGGATCAGACATAGTGGTAAGGGAAGGAGCTGGGACCCCCCCACACTCACAGGTAACATTATCCGGTACGTCTCACATTTCTTCTCGATGCCGAGCCGCAGGTCCCTGCTCAGGACGGGGCCGGAGTCGAAGGCGGCTCGGATCTTCGTCCGCCCGGGGTCCAGGGCCAGGCTGTACTGGATGGTGCTGTAGATCCTGTCGTCTATGGGGGAGGGTAAATGGGGGACAGAGAGAGACACAGTGGGAACCTCAAGGGTAAATGAGACATGGGGCCTTTCCCCTCTAGGGGGCGCTGGCTCGAGTCCAGCCCCAGGGCAGGAAACTGGCTGGCTCAGGGGGGAGGGGAGCAGGGGTGGGTTTGGTCTGACCTAGACTGTCCATGGTGCTCTTAGTGACGGTGAAGCAGACCTCTGCCGTGCTGGCCTCTGTGCTGAGCTGCTCCTGCCCCTGGCAGTTGAAGGCCGAGGTGGGGATCATGGGGGGCTGGAAGCTGATGGAGACACTGACTCTGAGCACCGGCCGGGACCTGCCATGGGGGGAACAGAACCATCACCCATCTGCTCTCTGCAATGGGGCCAGGCTCCCTCCCTCCCCAGAGACTCCCCCCCAGCCTGGATGTGCTCACAGCACCCAAGGGAGAAAAGTTATGGATTTGCAGCTCTGCTAGAGGAGATGTGGGGGGCAGATAAGGGAGCAGCAAAGCAGGGGCAGCAGGTTTGTATAATTTTTGGTGGTGCCTAGAACAGGTCCAAGTCCTGTTCTCCCACACACCCCGCCACACACACACAACTGCCTAAGACTCCTGAAGGGAGTTTGGGTGCTGGGTGCGGGCTCTGGGCTGGGGCAGAGGGTATATGTTCAGGAGGGGGTGCCATTTCTGGGAGGGAGTTTGGGAGCAGAAGGGGGTTTGGGGTGCCATACAGTGCCCCCCAACACATTCAGAGGACATGCTATGCCCAGCACCCCCACCCACAAATCCACAGGACCCTGAACACAACCACCCCTGCACCAGCACTCTGCCGCCCTCAGCCCCACCTTAGCCAAGAGAAGCAAGGGTAGGGAAGGAACCATGGAGGCATGTGGGGGCAGCGGATGGAACTCGGACCCAAACTTTGGTGGAGCCAGGCCTCCAGGCCCAGAATATCCCAGAGCACCATGGGCTCATGCAACTCATTGGCCCTGCAGCAAATCTATCATTGTGATTTCTCCAGTACAGGGGAGACACACACACACACACACACACACACACACACAATGTATTGCTACTGTGTGCAGCCTTGTCTACTCTACAGATAACTGAGCTTAATGAAGCATGGCAGATTACTGGTTCTCATTCTCAAAATGTTGCCTCAAAACCTCCCTGATTCAAATAGCTCCCATTGTGCCCTTCCAATAGCCATGTTATCTGGCTGCTCAAAAGCAGCATCCAGGTGATCTGGCTCAGCACTCCACCCCAAGCAAGCTTTTCACCCTTAGCCCCACAGGCAGCTCTGAGCATTGGAATGTTTTCCTCACTAAGATCTAACCTTCCCGAAAGGCATCGCCAACGCACTTTTAATGTGCCAAAGGCACATTCCACAGTCATTCTACATCTACTCAGCCTGTTGTTGAAGTGCTCCTTGCTGCTGTCCAGGTTTCCCATTTAAGGCTCCATGAGCCATGGGAGTAAGGGATACGCTGGGTCTCTGAGGATCACGATCGGTATTTCAACATCCCCCACTGGAATCTTTTGGTCTGGAAAGAAAATCCCTGCTTGCAGCTTTTTGTGCAGGCCGGTGCTCCTGAAGATGCACATGTCATGCACCTTCCCTGACCACTCCACGTTGATGTCAGCAAAACACCCACGGTGCTCTACAAGTGCCTGCAGTAACATGGAGAAGTGCCCCTTTCTGTCGATGTACTCTGTCACAAGATGATCCAGGGCTAAAATTGGAATATGCATTCCATCTATTCCCTTCCCGTAGTTAGAGAATCCCATTTCCACAAAGCCATTCACTATTTCACGTACATTGCCAAGAGTCATGGTCCTTCGTAGAAGGATTCGATTAATGGCCCTGCACACTTGCATTAACGCAGCCCCTGCAATGGACTTGATGACTTCAAACTGATTCACAACTGGTAGCAGTCCAGGGTTGCCAGCTTCCACACTGCAATCACCACGCACTTCTCCACCGAGAGGGCAGCTCCCATTTTGGTGTCCTGTCCTTATTTTGCACTGCAGGGCTGGGGTGAGCTCTGTACACAGTTCCAGGAAGGTGGTTATCTACATCCAAAAGTTCTGCACCCACTGCTTGTCATCTCAGAGCTGCATAACAATGTGATCCCACCAATCAATGCTTGTTTCCCAAGCTCAAAAGCTACAGTCCACTGTGTTCAACTGCTCCATGAATGCCAAAAGTAATCTGGTGTTGTTTCTTTCCATGGCACACAGCGGATCAGGCAACTCTGGTTCCTGTTCAGATTGCGAGCTCATGATATACTGCCTGACCATCCACGATGTGTTCATAATAGTGACCACAACAGTAGAGATCAGTGCAGGATCCATCTTTTCAGACAGAGGTGGCAGGTGCACAGTAAATATTGAAAAATGCCACAGAATGCAGTTGAAAGCCCATGGAATGCTGGGACGGAAAGAACTGCATCATGGGACATTGATTCCACATCCATGATGCACTGCGATCCACTCCACCTTCCCACTCCACCTAGCTGTGGAATGTGGTGAGTAGCACACTGAGGTAGGTACCCACAGTGCACTGCTCTCACTCTCCACTGCTACAGCACCAAGTGTGGATGCGCTCTGCTGACACAGGGACCGTAGTGTGGACATGGAATAGCGATGAAATTATTGCACTTTTAGATCATAGGCATAACTTGTATCGAAAATACTCTCTAGTGTAGACAAGGCCTGTGATTGCCATGTGGAGCAGTGCAACGACACAGAGTTACTTACCTCAGCAGCAGGACCTGCCCTTGTGCCCCCACCGCGATGTCCGGCAGTCCGTCACCCGTCAGATCTGTCCCGCCACTGACAGCCTGGCCAAAGTAGTGCAGCCTGCTGGGAAACTGTGACCCCACTATGCGCTGTAGGGCAGAGAGCATTAAGGGATGCAGAAGGGGTGAGTGTACTATATAATGAGCACTGGGGGGCACCAGAGGATAAGGGTTAGGAAAGGGGTGAGTACACTGTGTAATGGGCACTAGGGGGCTGTGGGGTCCCATGCTGTCCCTTCAGGGCTGTGTACTGACCCCTCCCCATAGGAACTGGGCTCACCTGTCTGTACTGGGGACTGAGGCCTCCCTTTTCCCCATGGAAGATGTACAAGGCCCCATGATTGTCATTCTCCATGGGGGCCCCAATGGCCACATCCGTCTGTCCGTCCCCGCTGATGTCCCCGATTTCAGACATGCTGGCCCCGAAGTGCCCAGACACTTCCCCCGTCTGTCCATGTAGTGTCTTGGTGCAGATCATCGTCGTCCCCTGCAGGCCCAATCCAAAAAGACACATGGGGAAAGGATCAGCACTTGCTGTCGTCAGAGAGTGATCCCTACCAAGCTCCTTCCCCTCTCTCAGCAGCACAGTGTGTCCCCGCTCCTGACTCTGGGGCCTGGGGCCAGAACTGACTGGGAGGGAAGAGCGCCCCCTACTGAGCCTCTACCCTGCTTCCTGGAGCACCATGCCCCCTACTGCAATACTAATTGTCACAGCACCACAGCAGTCCAGGCAAACAAGAACCCCCGGCCACCCATCTTCCCCATGGCTGCACTCCTCTTTCTTACCGGCAAGTTAATTGGGCAGATATAGACGCGTCCTCCATTCAGAGGTGTACGGTACAAAGGGGCTCCGATTAGAACCAGGTCCGTGTTCCCATCTCTGTCGAGGTCCACAGCGCACAGTGTACCCCCGAAATGCGAGCCAATCTGGAGAGGCACATAAGCCACTCCCTCAATTTAGTCACCTCCTGCTTCTTCTCACTTTGGGACCCTTCTCACCCTCTGGGGATAAGGATTCAGTCCCAATGTCCATTCCATCTTTAGCCTCACCCTCCCTCAGTGCAGCCGGTGGCGCTATCTCTGTAAGCGTTCTTGAACAGACAGGCAGCTAGATCTTGGAGGGACGGGGATGCTGAATGCTAACTGTGGTGCAATTCTTTTTAGAGGTTGGGCTATCACAAGTCAAGTTCATCACTGACTGAGCCACTGTTATAGGTTTTGTTTAGGTGGCATGTACAGGCAATTGGACTTAGAGAAATTCATTTTGTTCGTGTAGTGTGATCTTTTCCAGACACTGTTAATATCACTAGTAATGTTATTTCCTTGCCTGAGTCTCTCTAGCCCAGATCCACAAAAGGTACTTATGTGCTTAACCCCCTGGACTTTACTGACTCTGTGAGCTGCAAAACCTCTGCCTGGCTGCTGCTGACCCCTGTAGGTGCTATCCTGACTTGGTGCCTAAGTTTTTGCAGCAGAAGCTCCTTTGTTGCTGTCTCAAGGGCAGTGCATGTGCCTTATCATCTTACTCTAAGCATGCAGTTGCCCGGTGCCTATTTCCCCCCCACATCCCAGCATGCTCTACAAACTAGGGGAAGACAGGTGCTCCTCCATCTAACTCCTTCACCTCTGGTAGGTGTGGTCAGAGGAGAAGGAATTGAACAGGCACCTGCTATTTCTCAGTTCAGTGCTCTAACCCCTGAGCTGTGGGATATTCTGATGTGGGCTTCCTCAGTCTCCCCTCTTAAAGTTGTTCCACTTTAATTGAGTAACTAAGTATCAGGTGGGCCACAGAACATGTGCAAATCACAACCACCCTACAGCCTGAGAGAGGGCAGCTACCTGGTTAAATCTTTCTTCCTAATCAGAAAAAGCAGAGATTTGAACCAGGGGTCACCCATGTACTAGTTGAGGACTCTAACCCCCAGGCTATAAGGGAAACATCTCTTGTCTCCTCCAGCTGGTTTGTGAATATCCTGGCAGCTCTGAGCATGCCTATTGGATGAGACCCAACATGTGGGTTAGGTGAAGCGTGCCTGTGTCTCTCTCTCACCTCCCCCCATTCATCGATCGCTGACAGAGTCAGGTGCCTCCCTGCAGCATCACAATGCCTAAGTCCCTTGGTGGGTCTGGGCGTCTGTCCGTATACACCTTATGGAGTTCCGTCTAGACTGTAAGTGAAGGTAACAGAAGTGGGATATTGGAGAGAGGCTGAATGTCAGCTGCGGTGCAGTTCTCTAAACCAGTCAAGTTTATCCCCTGCCTGAGGCTCTTTAACCGAATCGTTCCTGAAGGTGAAGCCAAACACAAATATTACATGATGTCAAAAGCTTACAGGCTTCCTCCAGTGCTCTCCTCTCACACCCACACTCCACATTACCTGTAACACTCCCCATACCTGCTCTCCCAACAGCTCCGATCCGGGTGTCCATTCCCCACCCTTGGTATCTCGGCTGAACAGGAGGACTTTGCCGATGCCTTGGCAGTGAGGGACCCCAACCATGTAGGTGGTCTGCCCATTGGTTGTGATGACCTGAGATGAATAACCTCAAAGGAAAAGAGAGACATGGGGAGGTGACACGGGAAACAGCCATACAACAGTGTGACGGGTTGGACCACCCCAACTGGGATGCCACCTGATGTACTGGGTTTCACTGAGCCTCTCCTGTTCCACCAGCCTCGATTCCCTCTTACTTTTTTGCTAATTTAGGATCTCTGGTCTGGTGCAGCACACACACACAGGTAGGGCCACACCCAGCGGCAGACACAGATTGAAGTCAGCTCTATGTGAGAGGACTCACTTGGAACTCACGTGCACAACCTTTGGGGCAATAAACTCGAAATAATACTGTCCAGAGAGATCTGCACAGTGCAAGCTCCTAAAAATTCACCCTCTCCCTCAATGTGGAGAGAGATGTGCACAGCTTCTTGCACCCTCCAGGTATGAATTGCACAAACTGGGTTATACTATAAACAAGAAATAACTTTAACTACAAAAGGTAAATTGTAAGTGATTATAAGGGAAAGCAAACAGAACAGAGCAGATTATCTTAATAAATACATAAAACCTGCAAACTCAGCATAACACACTAGACTGGTAGGATACGAATTAGCAGATTCTCACCCTGAGTGATAAACAGGCAGCACATTCTTAAGGCACAAGTCGCCTTGGCTTTCCCAGGTTTTCATACTCAGGCTAAAAATCCCTCTAGCCTGGGACCATCACGTCCCACAGTTCAGTCTTTGCCTCTCAGATATTTCCAGGTGTGTTGTTGTAGAGAGAGTGAGGTCCCCCATGAAATCATTGTCCCCTTTTTATATCTTCTTCCCACTCGCTGTAAAGCTCTTTTGCTGTGACCTGGGCCAAACAGTTCCCATTGTGTAGTGCTATCTCTGAGAAGTTTTGTACTGTATCCAGTTCCTGAGGTGATCTGTGTGCTTTTGTGCATTTCCTCAATAAGCCATTAACACTGTTTGGCCTTTTTACCATTGTACCTGAAAGGCTGCCTATGGATGTTGTGAACTTCACCACACGTTTCAGTAACACATACGTAGCCAAACTTCATAACTTCACATAGAACGATAACACACACAATCCAATGAGATTAATGTTCAGCAGATCAAGACTTTTAAAATAATCCCTCACAAGACATACTTTGTACAAACCATATCCTAATTACATGACAGTGATGAATATTGGGGTGTCAGGGTGTCACAAACAGTGCTACACAGAGATCGATTTCTCAGAACTAAGAGGCAGCCACCTCTGGGGTGAAGATCAGGGGCTGTTAACATAGGTAAGGGGAAATATTTGGATTTCTTCTTACCAAGGCAAGAATCATTCATGTCCCCAGAGGTTCTGGGTATGTTGATTAAACTCAGCTTCCCACTGCTCCCGTATAGGTATATCCCACCGGTTCAGTCACAGGCACCCACCACTCCCAGCTCTGGATTCCCAGCAGCTCCCAGTCCCACAGAATCATAGAATATCAGAGTTGGAAGAGACCTCAGGAGATCATCTAATCCAACCCGCTGCTCAACGCAGGACCAACACCAATTAAATCCTCCTAGCAAGGGATTTGTCAGGCCGGGCCTTACAAACCTCTAAGGATGGAGATTCCACCACCTGTGTAGGCAACCCATTGCAGTACTTCAAAACCCTCCTAATGAAATAGTGTTTCTTAATATCCAACCTAGACCTCCCCCACTGCAACTTGAGACCATTGCTCCTTGTTCTGTCATCTGCCACCACTGAGAACAGCCGAGCTCCATCCTCTTTGGAACCCCCCTTCTGGTAGTTGAAGGCTGCTATCGAATCCCTCCTCAATCTTCTCTTCTGCAGACTAAATAATCCAAGTTCCCTCAGCGTCTCCTCCTAAGTCATTTGCTTCAGCCCCCTAATCATTTTTTTTGACCTCCGCTGGACTCTCTCCAATTTGCCCATGTCCTTTCTGTAGTGGGGGGCCCGAAACTGGATGGAATACTCCAGATGTGGCCTCACCAGTGCCAAATAGAGGGGAATAATCACTTCCCTCGACCTGCTGCCAATGCTCCTACTAATGCAGCCCAATATGCCGGCCATCTTGACCTTGAAAACCCATTTCTAAAGCCCCAGGGCCACTGTGGCCCCTGCCCCAGCTCTGTTACCTTCAAAGGTGAAGATCTTCTCCTGCAAATTGCTCTGGATACCCTGGGGGATGTCAAAATTGTCCAGCCTGAAGATGTGTTTGTCAGTGGGCTTAGAGGCGATCTCCTGGAGCTCTTGTTGGGCAGTATCACTGGAGAAGGCCTGTCCGACCTTAATGGAGTAGAGGAAGGTACAGGGGAGACCAGGGCATCAGCATCAGTCAAAGCTGGGAGACCTGGACCAAAACCCACCCACCCCTAGCCCTGCTGGGCCCTAGAGAGACGTGGCTCAGCCAGCGCCATGTGCTGCTCCGGTGAGTGGTGGATGGGGAGTCACTGGAGCCTGGAGTTATGGAGCCTCCCTCATTTCAGCACCGAGTTGTGTCGGTTGTATCAGCAGCTGGGCACAGAGAGCTTCTTGCCATGGGGATTGTCAGCACTCTGCGGTCCTGCATGACTTAATCTCCAGGGTGTAGTAAGGGGTGAGTGCTGCACTGTCTCTGTGGGACGCCTCAGGGCAAGGGGTGAAGGGCTGGGACCACCGCACTGGTGCAGTCGGTTCAGCGGTGGAGTCAGGCAGCTCCCGGAGTCAGGCACCTCCCAACATAAGCAGCAGACAAAGGTCAAACTAGATCCAATGGCTGGAAGTGGAATTTACACGCATTCAGATTGGAAAGAAGGTGTCATGAGGGGAATTAACCATTGGATCAGCTCACCACGTGCCACGGTGGAGTCTCCATCCCTGGGAATTTTTATCTCAAGACCGGCTGGTTTTCTAAGGGATCTGCTCTGGTTCCAGCAGGGATTATTGGGATCAGTTTTCTGCTCTGTGTACACGGGAGCTCAGACTAGATGATTGCAAAACTCCCTTCTGGCCTGGGAATCTACGACTCTAAAACCAAGTTTGTTGATGAAAGGCAGCTTACGTCGATCTAACTCTGTAAGCGGCTACACTAAAATGTACTTCCCACCCATGTAACTCGCCCACTGCACCGACTTCATAACTCCACTTCCGCAAGAGGCGTTGCTTTAGCTCAATGTAGTGAGGTCGATGCAGTGTCCATATAGGCACTGTGTGGCTAATATAGCCCAAGGCTCCAGCTGTTGCCCCCAGGCGGTGCGGCTTCAGCCCCACAATGCCCCGCACTGACAGTTAAATCGGTACAAGGCCCCTGGTGAGGACGCGCCACTGACAGAAATAGGGAAATGTGGACATGAAAAACTGATTTAATTACTGCGGTGGCTGTGTGATGACGTAAGTTAATTTGATGTCAATGTGTCGTGTAAACTTGCCCTTTGTCTTGCTGCTGATGCCCATTTCAATCTCTTTGGCTCAGCAGTTTAACGGAGATAAATGTCAAGTGACTTGGATCAGTTTGGGGAGGATCAGAGCCGTTGTTTGAGCCCCAGAGGGATACAAAAAAGACTTTATAAGAACCGGGTGACTTTGCTGTTTAACTGGGGCCGGGGGGGGGGGGTGCTATATCTCAGAAACCCCTTGTTCAAATGATCCCAAATTTAGAACACTGATCGTAACCTGCATCCCCACGAGGCAAACCAAATTTTATGACAATCTGAATCAGCACGTAGACCGTAGGGCAGTCAGAAAACCCAACCTTTTACTAGACAGTGCCGCTCAACCTGAACAACCAGAGGAGCTCCAGCTCTCCAATAATGTCACACGTTGACCCAGTTACAACCCAGGGTCAGTTCTTCTCCCTTATCTGATGGGAACGTGGACATGGGCTCAGATCCATACTAGTTCTCCGCACAGCTGCGGCTCACCCCGATGGCGTAGCGGATGATTCCAGCTCTCTCAGCCTCGGGGATGGCGTCTGAATAAGAAAGTGGGTCTCCAGATATCTCCCCATCTGTGATCACAATGAGAACCTTGGTGGCCTCATTCCGAGCGCCTCTCCCAGAGGTGAACAGCTCCCGCCTGGAAAAGGGGGGTGGGGATTGCATGGGAGGGTTATTGATACGTAATAACACCTAGTGCTCGTCCACTGCTTTGGCATTACAGTTCTCAAAGTCCTTTACAAAGGAGGTCACTGTCATGTCCCCATTTTACCAATGGGGAAACTGAGGCACAGGGAGGGTACGTGACTTGCTTAAAGTCACAACACAACAGAGGTTCAGAGCTGGCAATAGAATGCCCAAGTCCTGGCTCCCAGCATCCCAACCCCACTTTAACCTACTAGTCCCCAGTCCTCCCCCACAGCTGGGAACAGAACCCAGGAGTCCTGAGTCCCTATCCTTTAGCTTGCATGTCCTTGCAACCTATTCCCTGTGGAGTCAGCATAGGGAGGAGGGCAATACCTACACCACTTTCCATATGGCGGTGGCCGTGTGTGTTGCTCCCATGAGCTGCACGACTGACCCGAGGATTCGATTGGGGTTGCGTCTCCTGTACTGTGAGAAGTCAAAGTGCTCTCTAAATTTGTGCGAGTACTGCATGAGGGCAAACTGCAGGAGACAGGAGAGAAGAGAGAAAAACCACCCCAGGGGTGGAGGGTAAGAAAAGCAGGAATCAGTGTCAGTTAAGGGCTGGGGCAGGTGTTCAGGATGTAATTGGTTCTGCAGGAATTTTTTCCTGGTTTTGGATGCAAAATCTATTGCTGCTCCCTGCAGCACAGCGCCCCCTAGCACAGCACTGCGGTATTGGGATCAGCACTGACTGCAGGGGGCAGGGTAAGTAGTCAGGGTTCAGCCTCTTCCCGTTACCTGTGTGTCAGTGTTGCGGAAACGCTTCATGATCTCAGAGAGAAACGTTTTCATCTTTCCAAAGTCCTCACGTGCGATGCTGCCCGAGCCGTCGATGAGGAGCACTATGTCTGTGACATGTTTGGGGCACTCTGAGAGGGACGGGAATGAAGTATGTCCTGACTCAACTCCACAAACATGGGAAACCCATCAGAAAGAGCTAGACCAGACCAATGGGCGCATCTAACCTGATATCCCGCCCCCTGCCAGCCACCTCGATCAGACCCCTCGGCCCCTCTGTCGTAACATCATCCCTTCCCTGCCATGGAGGGGTCCTGAGAGTAGAGCATGACATGCACTGGGATGAAAAAAATACACCCCACCCGCCTCCCAGAGCTGGGTCAGAAGCCAGAAGTCCTGACTCCCAGCTCCTACTGACATCCTGAATCAAACCAATGGGCCCACCTAGCCTGGTATCCCACCCCCTGCCAGACCCTGGGCCCCTCTAGTCCCATCTCCCCATGATCCGTGTACCCACCTGTGAACCCAGGGTGTAAGTCCCCCCACACACACCCCAGTGTCACCCCTCACCTGGCTGGGTGTCCAGGATGCGCTGGAGTTGCCAGAAGCTCTGCTGCAGAGGGAAGCAGTAGTGACTGACGTGCATGTTCTCCCCACAGGCCCGGTGCACCATGGGCACGAGAAGGCACGGGGTCAGTAAGTGCCTCTCTGAACAGAGCACTGAGGGTGGGGAAGAGAGCCTGGGGCCTGATCCCTCCCCCACCCCCATGGATATGCAGGGAAAGGCCCTGCCAGGGCAGGGGCCCCCTTGAAGCAGACAGGACCTCAGGACCCCAGATCCCAGCACCTAACTCAGAGAGGAGACAGGGGAGACACACGGGGCCATCACCTGCTTACCACACTCCCTGCTATAGCAGTGTCCAGTCACTGTTGCCATGGCAATGTCACCCGCTTGCCATGCTCCCTGCTATGTCCATGCACAGTCACTGTCGACATGGGGGCAACCAAGTTACAACACTTCCTGCTACCTCAGCACACAGTCACTGTCACCATGGCAACATCAGCCAGTTGCCTCTATCCCTCACAACATCACCTCACAATCACTGTAGCCAAAGTGAGGATACCTGGCTACAACCATTCCCCACTGCATCGTTCTACCACCCCTCCAGTTACAGGTATTACCACAGCCCTCGTGTAGTCCTGGCGATTACAGTTATCGTGTAGTCCTGGCAACATCACCCAATTGTCACCACTGCACCATTCCACCAGCCACACTGACGCCACCCAGTTACTGCCATCCATAAGTAGTGGGGTTTGGGGAGGGAGCTGTCCCCTGTAAGGATGAGGGAGAAAATGTTGGACCCCAATCCCAGAACCCATCTCCCCTGGGTGTGGTACCAACCAGGAACTCGTAGCCTTGAGCAGTCAGAGACAAACTGAGAGACATATTCATGGCATCAGGGGGCCCTGAAAGAGGAGAGATGCACACCAGGCTGAGCAAATAAACTCCATTCCTGTCCCAGAGAGGAGGATAAAACTGAGAATTCCTGACTCCCAACTCTAACCACTAGACAATCCCTCTAGCCTGGGACCATCACTTCCCACAGTTCAGTCCTTGACCCTCAGATATTTCCAAGTGTCTTGTTGTAGGGAGAGTGAGGTCCCCCATGAAATCATTGTCCCTTTTTTCATATCTTCTTCCCACTTGCTGGAAAGCTCTTTTGCTTTGACCTGGGGACAAACAGTTCCCATTGTGTAGTGCTATCTCTGAGAGGTTTGTATTGTACCCAGTTCCTGGGGTAATCCTTGTGCTTATTTCCTCAATAAGCCATTAACACTGCTTGGACTTTTTAACCATTGTACCTGAAAGGCTGTTTGTGGGTGTTGTGAACCTCACCACATGTCTTAGTAGCACATATGTAGCCAAACTTCATAACTTCACATAGAATAACAACACATACAATCCAATGAGATTATTGTTTAGCAGATCAAGACTTTTAGAATAATTCCTCACAAGACATAGTTTGTACAAAAAAAATCCTAATTACAGAGGTGAATATTGTGGTGTCAGGGTGTCACAAACAGTGCTACACAGAGATCCCTTTCCCAGAACTAAGATGGAGCCACCTCTGGGGTGAGGAGCAGGGGCTGTTGAAATAGGTAAGGGGAAATCTTTGGTTTTTTTCTTACCCAGGTAAGCATCATTCATGTCCCCAGAGGTTCTGGGTATGTTGATGAAACTCACCTTCCCACTGCTCCAGTATAGGTATATCCCACCAGACTAGTCATAGGCTCCCACCACTCCCAACTTTGGTTTCCCAGCAGCTCCCCGTCCCACAGAATCATATAAGATTAGGGTGGGAAGAGACCTCAGGAGGTCATCTAGTCCAACCCCCTGCTCAAAGAAGGACCAACATGAACTAAATCATCCCAGCCAGGGCTTTGTCAAGCCTGACCTTAAAAACCTCTAAGGATGGAGATTCCACCACCTGCCTAGGTAACCCATTCCTGTGCTTCACCACCCTCCTAGTGAAATAGTGTTTCGTAATATCCAACCTAGACCTCCCCCACTGCAACTTGAGACCATTGCTCCTTGTTCTGTCATCTGCCATCACTGAGAACAGCTGAGCTCCTTCCTCTTTGGAACCCCCTTCAGGTAGTTGAAGGCTGCTGTCGAATCCCCCCTCAATCTTCTCTTCTGCAGACTAAATATTCCCAGTTCCCTCAGCCTCTCCTCCTAAGACATGTGCCCCACGCCCCTAATCATTTTCATTGACCTCCTCTGGACTCTTTCCAATTTGCCCATATCCTTTCTGTAGTGGGGGGCCCGAAACTGGATGGAATACTCCAGATGTGGCCTCACCAGTGCCAAATAGAGGGGAATAATTACTTCTCTCAATCTGCTGCCAATGCTCCTACTAATGCAGCCCAATATGCCGGCCATCTCGACCTTGTAAACCCATTTCTAGACCCCAGGGCCACTGTGGCCCCTGACCCGGCTCTGTTACCTTTGAAGGTGCAGATTTTCTCCTGCAGCTGGCTCTGGATGCCCTGGAGGGCGTTGAAATTGTCCACCCGGAAGACATGCTCGTTGCTGGGCTGAGAGGCGATCTCCTGGAGCTCCTGTTGGGCAGCAGTGCTGGAGAAGGCCTGGCCGACCTTAATAGAGTAGAGGGAGATACAGGGGAGACCCGGGCATCAGCGTCAATCACAGCCGAGAGCCCTGGACCAACACCCACCTGCCCCGAGCCCTGCTGGGCTCTAGAGAGGTATGACTCAAGGTGAGTAGGGCCGAGAGGACCGCTGGAGCCTGGAGTTATGGAGCCTGACTCATTTCAGCACCGAGTTGTGTCGGTTGTATCAGCAGCGGGGCACAGGGGGCTTCTTGCCATGGGGATTGTCAGCACTCTGGGGCCCTGCAAGACTCAATCTCCAACGCGTAGTGAGGGGTGAGTACTGCAATGTCTCTGGGGGATGCCTCAGGGCAAGGGGTGAAGGGCTGGGATCACCATGTTAGTCTGGGTGGGTAGCGTGCAGTCGATTCAGAGGTGGAGTCAGGCACCTCCTGTTTGCTGGGCCTGATAGAAGCAGCAGACAAAGGTCAAATAAGGTCCAATGGCTGGAAGTGGAATTTACACCCATTCAGTTTGGAAAGAAGCTATCAGGTTTAACCATGAAGGGAATTAACCATTGAGGCAGTTCACCACGGGCCACGGTGGAGTCTCCATCCCTGGCAATATTTAACGCAAGACTGGCTGTTTTTCTAAAATATTTTCTCAGGTTGCAAAAGGGATTATTTGGGGCAGTTCTCTGGCCTGTGTACAAGGGAGGTCAGACTAGATCATCGCAAAAGTTCCTTCTGGGCTGGGAATCTGTGACTCTAAACCCGAGTTTGTTGATGAAAGGCAGCTTACGTCGATCTAACTCTGTAAGCGGCTACACTAAAATGTAGCTCCCACCCATGTAACTCGCCCACTGCACCGACTTCATAACTCCACTTCCACAAGAGGCGTTGCTTTAGCTAAATGTCGTTAGGTCGATGCAGTGTCCATATAGGCACTGTGTGGCTTACATAGCCTGAGGCTCCGGCTGTTGCCCCCAGGCGTTGGGGCTTCAGCCCCACAATGCCCGACACTGATGGTTAAATCAGTACAAGGTCCCCTGGTGAGGATGCGCCGCCGACAGAAGTAGGGAAATGTGCACATGAAAAACAGATTTAATTACTGTGGTGGCTGTGTGATGACGTAACTTAATTCGATTTAAGTGTGTTGTGTAAACTTGCCCCTTTGTCTTGCCGCTGATGCCCCTTTCAATCTCTTTGGCTCAGCAGTTTAACGGAGATAAATGTCAAGTGACTGAGATCAGTTTGGGGAGGATCAGAGCTGTTGTTTGAGCCCCAGGGGGGTGCAAAAAAGACTTTATAAGAACCGGGTGACTTTGCTGTTTAACGGGACAGCTGTATCTCAGAAACCCCTTGTTCAAATGATCCCAAATTTAGACCATTAATCTTAACAGGCATCCCCACGAGGCAAACCAAATTTTATGACAATCTGAGTCAGCACATGGACCGTAGGGCAGTCAGAAAATCCAAACTTTTACTAGTAAGTGCCGCTCAACTTGAACATCAGAGGAGCTCCAGCTCTCCTCTAATATTACATGTTGACCCAGTTACAACCCAGGGTCAGTTCTTCTCCCTTATCTGATGGCAACCTGGACACGGGCTCAGATCCATACTAGTTCTCCGCACAAACGCGGCTCACCCCGACGGCGTAGCGAATGATTCCAGCTCTCTCAGCTGCGGGAATGACGTCTGAATAAGAAAGCGGGTCTCCAGATATCTCCCCATCTGTGATCACAATTAGAACCTTGGTGGCCTCATTCCGAGCTCCTTTCGAAGAGGTGAAAAGCTCCCGCCTGGAAAAGGGAGGTGGGGAATGCCTCAGAGGGTTATTGATATGTAATAACACATAGCCCTCATCCACTGCTTTAGCATTGCAGATCTCAAAGTACTTTACAAAGGAGGTCATTGTCATGTCCCCATTTTACTGATGGGGAAACTGAGGCACTGGGAGGGGACGTGACTTGCTTAAAGTCACAACACGACAGAGGTTCAGAGCTGGCAGTAGAACCCCAGACTCCTGGCTCCCAGCAACCCCACCCCACTTTAACCAACTAGTGCCCAGTCCTCTCCCACAGCTGGGGATAGAACCCAAGAGTCCTGAGTCCTTATCTCTTGCATGTCCTTACAGCCTATTCCCTGTGGAGTCAGCACAGGGAGGAGGGCAATACCTACACCACTTTCTGGATGGCGGTGGCCGTGTGCGTCCAACCCGTGAGCTGCACGACTGCCCCGACAAGGTCATCGGGGTTGCTGCTCCCCTTGTACTGTGAGAAGTCGAAATGCTCTTTAAATTCACCCGAGTACTGCATGAGGGCAAACTGCAGGAGATGGGGAGAAGAGAGAAAAACAACCCCGGGATGGAGGGTAAGAAAAGCAGGAATCAGACTCAGTTAAGGGCTGGGGAAGGCGACCAGGATGTAGCTGGTTCTGCAGGAATTTTTTCCTGGTTTTGGATGCAAAATCCATTTCTGCTCCCTGCACCACAGCGCCCCCTAGCGCCGCACTGGGGCATTGGGGTCAGCACTGACTGCGAGGGGCAGGGTACGTAGTCAGGGTTCAGCCTCTGCCTGTTACCTGCGTGTCGGTTTTGCGGAAATGCTTCATGATCTGAGAGAGAAATGTCTTCATAATTTCAAAGTCCGCAGGTGCGATGCTGCCCGAGCCGTCGATGAGGAGCGCTATGTCGGTGACAGGTCTGTGACACTCTGAGAGGGACGGGAATGAAGTATGTCCTGACTCAACTACACAAAAATGGGAAACCCATCAGAAAGAGCTAGACCAGACCAATGGGCGCATCTAACCTGATATCCCGCCCCCTGCCAACCACCCCGATCAGACCCCTCGGCCCCTCTGTTGTAATATTGTCCCTTCCCTGCCATGGAGGGGTCCTGAGAGTAGAGCATGACAAGCACTGGGATGAAAAAAATACACTCCACCCCCCTCCCAGAGCTGGGACAGAACCCAGGAGTCCTGACTCCCAGCTCCTACTGACATCCTGAATCAAACCAATGGGCCCACCTAGCCTGGTATCCCCTCGGCCCCTCTAGACCCATGTCCCCTCCACCTCCCCATGGTCCGGGTACCCACCTGTGACCCCAGGTGTAATTTCCCCCCGCACACACCCCTGTGTCACCCCTCACCTGGCTGGGTGTCCAGGATGGGCTGGAGTTGCCAGAAGCTCTGCTGCAGAGAGAAGCAGTAGTGATTGATGTACGTGATCTGCCCACTGGCCCGGTGCACCATGGGGCGTGAGAAGGCACGGGATCAGTAGGTGCCTCTCTGAACAGAGCACTGAGGACAGGGGATAGAGCCTGGGGCCTGATACCTTCCCCCGCCCCCCATGGATATGCAGGGAAAGGCCCTGCAAGGGCAGGGTCCCCTTGGGGCAGACAGGACCTCGAGACCCCAGATCCCAGCACCTAACTCAGAGAGGATACAGGGGAGAGACATGGGGGCATCACCTGCTTACCACACTCCCTGTTATAGCAGTGTCCAGTCACTGTTGCCATGGCAATGTCACCCACTTGCCATGCTCCCTGCTATGTCCATGCACAGTCACTGTCGACATGGCGGCAACCAAGTTACAACACTTCCTGCTACCTCAACACACACTCCCTGTCACCATGGCAACATCAGCTAGTTGCCTCCATCCCTCACAACATCACCTCACAATCACTGTAGCCAAAGCAAGGATACCTGGCTACCACCATTCCCCACGGCATCATTCTACCACCCCTCCAGTTACAGGTATTACCAACAGCCCTCGCATAGTTATTGTGTAGTCATGGGGACATCACCGAATTGTCACCTCTGCACCATTCCTCCAGCCGCACTGACACCACCCAGTTACTGCCATCCATAAGTAGTGGGGTTTGAGAAGGGAGCTGTCCCTTGGAACGATGAGGGAGAAAATGTTGGACCCCAGTCCCAATCTCTCCTGGGTGTGGTACCTACCAGGAACTGGGAGCCTCGGGCAGCCAGAGACAAACCGAGGGACATGTTCATGGCATTCGGGGGCCCTGAAAGGGGAGAGATGCAAACCAGGCTGAGCAAATAATCTCCATTCCTGTCCCAGAGCGGAGAATAGAACCGAGAATTCCTGAGTCCCAGCTCTAACCCACTAGACCCCCCCGACAGCTGGGGATAGAACCCAGGAATCCTGACTCTCAGCTCTCCCCGCTCTAACCCACTAGACCCCCCCTTCCCTCTCAGGGCTGATCACAGAACCCAGGAGTCCTGGCTCCCACCCCAATCCTATTGCTGCCCCCCACAATACAGGGTGCCCCTACTCTGGATGGGGATCTCCTGGCAGCGTCTGGAGCCCGGGTCGCACTTGTAGACTTTGCCGGTTTCATTCACGTTTCCTGTCTGCAGCGGGGCCCAAACAATCAGCCTGTGGGGAAAAAGTATGGGGGGCTCAGGGGATGCCCCCCACACCCAGGGGACTGAGGCCCAGGGGTGGCAGCCCATCCAGACATGCCCCTCAGCGTTGGGCACAAGTCATGTGGGGTCCCATGTCCGGCCCTTACCCCCTGGCGCTGGCATTCCCGAACTGCAACACGTTCTGACCAAACCCCTCAGCTGCCTCCTGGAAGGTGATGGGTCTCTCCACGTCCACGCTGAACCCATGGCTCAGTACCAGCACTGCAGGGGTTAAACAGTCTCCAGTTAGAGTTTCCCTGATGAAGACCAGGCCAGTGGTTGGGGCTTTCTGGCTATGGGACTGAATTCCAGCCCGCTACTCTAACCCACCAAATCCCACTCCTCTCCCAAAGCCAGGGATAGAACCCAGGCGTCCTGACTCCCAGCTCCTCACCATCTGCTCCCGGCTGTCTAGCCCTCAAGGGCTATTTTATGCAAATCATTCTCCATATTCATTTGCATAGTGCCACTGCCAGACACTCCCATTTAAATATAAATATCATGAGTAGAGCGCTACCAAATTCAAAGTCCATTTTGGTCAATTTCACTGTCACAGGATTTTAAATATCATAAATTTTTTGATTTCAGCTCTTTAAATCTGAAATTTCACAGTGTTGTAATTGTAGGGGTCCTCACACAAAAGGAGTTGTGGGGATGGGGTGGTCAAAAAGGTACTGGCAGGGGGCTGTGGCACTACTACCCTTACTCCTGTGCTGCTGCTGCTGCCATCGGCGGTGCTGCCTTCAGAGGTCGGCATCTGGCCAACAGCCGTTCCTTTCTGGCTGCCCGGCTCTGAAGCTCTGATCCCCTAAAATAACCCTGTGACTCCCCTGCAACACCCTTTTGGGTCAGGACCCCCAGTTGGAGAAATGCTGGTCTCCCCCATGACATTTGTAGAGGATTAGGTAAAAGCACATAAAAGACCAGATTTCACAGTCTGGAACATGTTTTTCATGACTGTGAATTTGGCAGGGCCCTAATCATGAGTGGATTCAGCGCTGGTGAAGGAAGTCCTAGATTTATCTCCATCCGCTTTCCTGATGCTGATGCATAGCGGATGCACTTCCTGTATGGACAGAAGGGACAGATCAGTCTTCATATATTGATAGACTCTATGGCCATGTAGCCAGTGATTTTAGTTATTATTCACTTATTGTGTGACGTTATGATTACGTTATATCACATATATTCATTGTATGTTAACTAGAGTTAATTTGTAGGATTATAAAAGTATAAGATAGTTCCTCTAAATACTGAACCAAGTCCTAGAGATGACTAAAACAAGCTGATATGTAAGAACCTATAGGTTAAAACCTGCAGGACTTTAGCTTTTATTGTGCATAATTACCCAGAAGATTAATATTAGATCATAAAAATACCATAAAGGCTCATCTATCGCAGACATGTGTCTTAACCATGGGATACAGCTTGTGCATCAATGCTAACGAGAATAAAGGGAACTTACCCAGCTTATAGAAAATTGGGGCCCATTAAGTTTCCAGGGGAGATAGACTAATAAGGGAAAAGAGGGTGGACACTTTTATGGACACACACAGAATGTAGGTGTAGACAGAATCACAATATAAAAAGGGGATGCCCAGAATGGAAAAACTGAGCTCCCTCTGGGAGACTCCAGCAGGAACCATCCCTCTACTGGTGATCAAGCCATGAGAGACCCATCAGACCCTAACACTATTGTCAGGGATGTGGTTATAACTACATTTGTTAATTGTGCATCGGTCTGTATAGAATTTCTATATGCTCGGGTAATCATAACTAACTTTAATAAAACTTATAACATAGACTAGACCTTGTACTAGTGAATTACAGATGGCCATTACCTTTGGTCTCTATGTGTTCCTAGAGACTCTCAGTTTGTAACAAGTAACAGAGGTGACGTTCACTCTGTTAAGCTTGAACTGTAGGTGCCAGAGCCAAACCCACGGAGGTGTCGCACCACATTACAAAATGTACATTAAATAAAATAAAAGGCTACAGCCAGAAGGGACTTTTGTGATCATCTAGTCTGACCTCCTGCATAACACAAGCAAGAGAACTTCCCCTGCATTAATTCCTGATTGAACCAGAGCAGATCTTCCAGAAAAATGTCCAGTCTTGATTGAAAATGTCCAGTGATGAAAAATCCACCACCACTCTTGGCAAACTATTCCAATGGTGAATTACAGTTGCTGTTAAAAATGTCGGCTTAATTTTCACAGGCCACGTCTACACTATCACTTATGTCAGCAAAACGTATGTCACTCAGGGGTGTGAAAAAACACACCCCTGAGCAACATAAGGTTTGCCAGCATCAGTGGTAATATGCAGAATGCGATGGTGGCAGAAGACCATCTCCTGTTGATATAGCTACCACTGCTTGTTGAGATTGTTTAATTACGTTGACCGAAGAGCTCTCGCCCGTCAGCATACAGCGGCTAAACAAGTGATCTTACATTGTCACGGCTGCATCGGTACAGCTGTGCTGCTGTAAGATCGCTAGTGTAGACAAGGCCTTAGTTTGTCTAGTGTCAACTTTCAGCCATTCGATCATGTTAGACCTTTATCTGCTAGATTAAAGAGACCAATGTTAAATATTTGTCCTCCTCATAGCTACTCAGACTGGGATTAAGTCAGACCTTAACCTTCCCTTAACTAGACTGAACTCCTTGAGTCTATCACTGTCAAGGTGTCACCCCCACTCTGAACTTTAGGGTACAGATGTGGGGACCTGCATGAAATACTCCTCTAACCTTATTTACCAGCTTAGGTCTCGTAGCTGCCACCACCAAATGATTTAAACAATAAAAAGGGAAAGGACCATTTGGAGTTCCTCTTCCCCCAAAATATCTCCCTCACAAGTCACTATAACCCTTGCCTGGGTAGACTTGAGAGACTTCTTCACCAATGCCCTGGTGAACACCGATCCAAAAACCCTTGGATCTTAAAACAAGGAAAAATTAATCAGGTTCTTAAAAGAAGACTTTTAATTAAAGAAAAAGGGTGAAAGGGATACCTCTGTAAGATTAGCATGCAAGATAATCTCACAGACAGGAGATTCAAAACACAGAGGATGTCCCTCTAGGCAAAACCTTAGTTACACAAAGGAAACCCAATTTGATTCTCCCTCTTATGCAAAAAGAAGTCACAAAAGAAAAGAAAAGAATCTAAGAGATTCCTTCTCTAAATACTCATTACTTTTAAGAAATGTTAGATGGCTGATTCCTGGATCTTTTACTCCGGCACACACACTTACAGAACAGACCACAGACTGATTTCCCTCCTCCCTCTTTGAAAACATCTTGTCCCCCCCATTGGTTCCTCTGGCCAGGTGTCAGCTAGGCTATGTGAACTTCTTAACCCTTTACAGGTAAAGAGGAATTAACCGTTAACTGTCTGTTTATGACAATCACTATGAGGCAGGTTTTCCAATCCTTTTGTTAGTCTCCTGGCACTTCTCTGACCCCTCTCCGATTTATCGACACCCTTGGTGAATTGTACCTGAAAGGCACCTGAACTGGACACACTATTCCAGCAGCAGTCACACCAAGGCCATATACAGGCCATATACTGCTCCTATTCGAGGGTCTCCTGTTCATACAGAGATCGCATTAGCCTGTTTGGTCACAGCATCGCATTGGTCAGTTTGTGTCGCAGAAGCCAGAGCTGAGACCTTCCAAACTCATGTCACACACAAAACACCAAACAGCCAGTGGTTCGCTGCACTGAACCCCAAACAAACAGGGTAGCTACTATGCAAAGTTCCCCCCGTGGGACTGGCTAGTGTGGTCTTTTTTTAAAATTTTAATATTCGACCATTGTGGACTGGAAGGTTTTTTTTTTTAATTGAGCAGATTTAGACATAAATCGCTTTGTGATGTCATTAGTCTTTTTGCCAAAATGCAGGTCATGCACTCCAGTTTCAAACACAGAACAGCCACACTAGGCTCGATAGCATATATCATATCACATATTATATCCCGACAAGGGAATCCACCACAACCCTTGGTAAATTGTTGCAGTCACTAATTACTCTCGCTGTTAAAAATGTTATGCCTTATTTCCAGTCTAAATTTGTCTAGCTTCAACTCCCAAGCCATTGGATTGTGTTAGAACTTTATCTTCTAAACCAGGGGTTCTCATCCTTTTTCTCTCTGAGGCCTCCCGCAACATGCTATAAAAATTCCAGGGCCTGGGGGCGGAGGGGGCAGAGGGGCCTTGGGCACAGGTGTAGTTTGACTTCTACTGGGGGGAGACAGGGGACAATGGGGCTCGAGCCCCACATAGCAGGTGGGGGTTTAGCTCAAAAAGTTTGAAAACAGCTTAAGGTGCAGGAAGAGGATAGTTAGGGGCAGTGTGTGAGCAGGGGAGTGGGTTGCTCAGGGTGTAAGGAGAAGGTTGTTAGGGGCTGTGTGTGGGCAGGGGGGTACTCAAGGTGCAGGGAGGGGGTAGCTGGGGCTGTGTGTGGGCAGGGGGTAGCTCAGGATGCAGGGAGGGCATAGCTTAGGGTGCAGGGAGACGGGTATTAGGGACTGTGTTGGGAGGACTCCCCTGCGGTCCCTGTTCCCGAAGGGGTCCACGAGCCACAGACCCAGGGGGCTCTTACTGGCTGCCACTGCGGGAGTAAAGGGGGCTCGGAGCTTCAGTCTAGGGCACCAGCAGGAGAGGCAGGACTGCTGCTGCTGCTGCCTGCTCCATGCACCAGCCAGAGCAGGAGTTGTCCCACATTGCCGGGCTCTGGCTTCCCACCTCTGACCTGGCCAGGGGGCGGGGGGCAGGGGGGAGGTGTGGAGCTGCCCCAGGACTGCCGTGATTTTGCACTGCAGTTGAGGGGGGACAATGCTGCCGTGTCTCCAGCTCTGCCCATGCGCTCAGGGCTTCTGCCCCACTGGGAGCACTGGAGCTCCAGGATTCAGCTGTGTGCCTCCCCCAGCTTCAGCCCCATAGGGGGATGCCGGCGATTGGGGCTTCTGCCACAGGGCCCCGTGGCCCCCTTAAAAGGGCTCGTGGACTCCCTTTGGGCCGTGCACGCCCGGTTGAGAACCGCTGTGCTAGACTGAAGAGTCCATCATCAAACATTTGTTCCCCAGGTAGGTATTTACAGACTGAGATAAGCACTCCTTAGTGGTTGACTGAGGTTCTTGAGCATATCAGGCAGGTTTTCTAATGTTTCAATTATTCTCATGGTTGTTCTCTGAACCATCTTGAATTTATCAACATCCTTCCTGAAATGTGGGCTCCAGAACTGGCCACAAGAGTCCAGCAGTGGTCACACCAGGACCAAATAAAAAGGTAAAATAACCTCTCTGCTCCTACCCGAGATTCCCCTGCTTATGCCTCCAAGGATTGGCCCCAGCATTGCACCGGGAGCGACTTCGCCCAGGCAGTTCTTGTTATCTCTGCCGATTCTATCAATTAGTGCAGGGTGGCCTGGTAAGCTTGTGTCATGGGAGTCACAGCTGAGACCCTCCAGGGCTACAGGAGGACCAAATATGGGGCAAAGTGGGGCTGGGTGGGTGGGTCCTGAGGGCAAACGAGCTGAGGGTGGGGGAGGAGTTGAGGTGCCCTTCCCCATTCCTCCCTTCATCCCCTTTCAAGCCCCATCTCCCAATCTGTCCCCCCTTCCCAGATCATCCCCCTTATCCTCAGCCACCCCAAAGTCTGCCCCCCTCCATTCCCTGACGGGTCCAGGCCTCACAGACAGAAGAGATGTGACCTTGATGCAAGAGGAAGCAGCTATGATTTTACAGAAAGATTGAGCAATTGCAAACACTGCATCCACTTCGCACCTGCCGAACCCTCCCCACACATCCTAGCGAGCACACATGCCCCACAGAGAAAGGGAGTTGCACCTTTGACCCACTCCCATCCCAGAAAGTCGGGGGGGGGGGGAACAGAAAAGAGAGGGAACTGAACCCAGGAGTCCTGATTACCAGCCCTCTCCCACACAAGACACTAGAGCCCCATTCCTCTCCCAGAGCTGAGCTGAGAATGCACAAGTCCTGATGCACAAGTCTCCTGTTGTAACCCACTGACCCCACTCCTCTCCCACAGCCAGCCAAGGATTGGACCCAAGAGTCCCAAGCATCCAACTGCTCCCATTCCCCTGCCAGAGGGTTACTCGCTGGGCACCCATGTGGAGGAGTCCAGTTTTTCTCAGTCCCTCTGACTAGCACTTACCTGCACACAGGTAGAGGCACAGAGGCAGGGGGTCCATTCTGCGCTGGGTGAGCTATGGAGAGTGGATGCTCTCGTAGGACGTGTGAGGTTCAAGGGCACTGCCTGGAGAGGAGGCAGCAGAGTGCAGAGGAAAGAAGTGGTATCTGAAAAGAGAGAAACACTGCCAGGGGCGGGGGGGGGAGGGGACGGGACTCAGGGTGTTATAGGACGGGAATAGAATTGAGAAGATTGGGAGGGAAGTCAATTACACTGAAACACCCAACTAGTCAGACACACACAACTGGAGACAGATGAAAAACAAACAAATAAAATGACCAAAAACACACACCCTGAACTTCCCCATACTCCTCCCCCTCCATACCAGTGGTCAGCTAGTCATTTTCCATCCTCCTCTTCTCTCCCGCCTCCCCCCCCCCGCCCTTTGTAAATTCAAACAACCCACTAGTTTCAAATCTTGGGGAAAATACTGTGCACACACCTAACCTGATACAAACACACACACAACCAGACAGACAGACAACTGGACAGACACACAGACACACACAGCTACACTGAGACAGACAACAGCTACACAATTAGAAACACAACTGCAGATTTCCAGAACCCTGTCTTGTTGAGCCAGATACGCTAACCTGCTCAACACAGACCCAGGGTCTGAGTCACGCCCCCAAAGATGTAGACTTCACTGAAAACAGCTCAGCAGATTACTTGTCTCCAGCACCCAGACACCCGCTCCCAATGGGATCCAAACCCCAAATAAAACTGTTTTATTCTGTATAAAGCTTATACAGGGTAAATTAATAAATTGTCCACCCTCTATAACACTGATAGAGAGATATGCACACCTGTTTGCTTCTCCAGGTATTAATCACTTACTCTGGGTTTATTAATGAACAAAAGTGATTTTATAAGTATAAAAAGTAGGATTTAAGTGGTTTCAAGTAATAACAGACAGAACAAAGTAAGTCACAAAACAAAATAAAGCAAAAACACGCAAGTCTAAGCCTAATACACTAAGAAACTGATTACAGGGAATATCTCACCCTCAAAAATGTTCCAATAAGCTTCTTTCACAGACTAGACTCCTTCCTAGTCTGGGCCCAATCCTTTCCCCTGGTACAGTCCTTGTTAGTTCCAGCAGACATCTCAGGTGGTAAACAGGGGTTTCCTCATGACTGGCAGCCCCCTTTGTCCTGATCCACCCCCTTTTATATCTTTGGCACAAGGCAGGAACCTTTTGTCTGTGCTTGTCCCCACCCCTGCTTCATCCATGGAAAAGTACAATGACTAAGATGGATTCCAGTATCATGTGATATGGTCACATATCTCTGAGACCTCTACTGTCCATTCCTCCTGGGTTGGCCCCCACATACACAGGAAGGCTTGCAGGTAAATAAACCATTTACCATCAATTCTCCTTGTCAATGGGAGTCATTAAGTTCCTAACCCCCCATTGATGGCCCTCACGTGGTATGACTACAACAGTGATACAAGTTTATATCTTATTTCCCTAACTCCAGACATAGAAATAATACATGCAAACAAATAGGATGAACACACTCAGTAGATTACAAGCTTTCTACTGACATCATATAAGAGACCTTTTGCATAAAGCATATTCCAGTTACATCATATTTCCATAAAGCATATGGAGTGCAATGTCACAACCGCCCTTTAAATTCTCTGGGAATTTTGAAAGTCCCCTTCCGTGGAGTGCTCTCAGCGTATCTTTCCAGGTGACCATGCTTCCACACGCCAGGCAATCCCCAGCATGGAGCAATGCCGAGGTGCTGGACCTCATCGGCATTTGGGGAGAGGAGGCTGTCCAGTCCCAGCTGCGCTCCAGCCGTAGGAATTATGATACCTATCAAGGGCCATGACCGAAAGGGGCCATGACCGGGACACAGTACAGTGCAGGGTTAAAGTGAAGGAGCTGCGGAACCCCTACCACAAGGTGTGGGAGACAAACCGCCACTCCGGTGCTGCCCCCACGACCTGCCGGTTCTACAAAGAGCTGGACATGATACTTGGGGGCGACCCCACCTCCATTCCGAAGAGCACCAGAAGAGCACTTCAGAAGACATGGCAGCCCAAAGTGCAACAAGCCAGGAGGAGGAAAGGGGGAGCGAGAGTGCTGAGGAGGAAGGGGGCCCAGAGGCAGAGGACGGCCTGGTATCCCTAGATGCATGCAGCCAGGAGCTGTTTTCAAGCCCGGAGGAAGCTTACCAATCACAGCATCCAGTGCTTAGGGAAGAGCAAACAGCAGAGGGGGCGCCCGGTAAGCGGCTTTGATTTTGTGAAGGGAGTTGTTGTGTGCGGGCTGTTGGGGCGAGGAGGGTTGCAGAAAGAAGGCTTGGCTGTGTGCATGCCTAGTGCAGAATAGGATGTTGATTTACTCTCTCACATCGTGGTAATCGGCCTCAGTAATCTCATCAAAGGTCTCATGCAGAAGATGGGCAATCCACTTGTGCAGGTTCCTTGGCAGAGTTACTGTGCTCCTTGTCCCAGTAAGGGTAACATGTCCCCACCACTGTGCCGTGAGGGGCAGGGGGACCATTGCTGCACACAGGCAAGCCACATAAGGGCCAGGGCGGAAGCCGCATTCTTGCAGAAGACCCTCCCTTGCTTCCCAGGTCACCCTCAGCAGCGAGATATCTTCCAGGATGAACCCAGCCTGTGGAAAATGTGGTGACAGTGTTGAGTGTAGGGGCCCCATGCAGCTGTTGGCTCTCCCCAAGACACAGGACTCCAGGGGACAGTACAGCCCTGGATCAATCAGTTCCCCCTGCCCCTGTGGTTACTCACCATTTCGGGGCTCCTGTGGGTTATGTGCACTTGCCTTGGGACAGGAAGTTTGTGCTATTGTGTGAACTGCAAAGCTTAGACTGACTGGAGCATGGACAGTGCCTTGTACTTGTTAGCGCATACGCACCCACATTGCCTGCTGCAGACAATGAAAAGGAGACTTTCTACGAGAGCCTGAATTCAGTGATCTCGTCATTACCTTTTAATTCCAAGCTATATATAAACTCAGCAATTTTAATGCTAGAGTTGGTCAAGACTCCACCACATGGCACAAAGGTGCTTGGACATCGTGGCATTGGAAGTGAGAACTCAAATGGTTCCCTCCTTCTTCAAACTTGTGCGCACCATGAGCTTGCTATTGCAAGCATGTTCTTCCAACAAGCAAACAAATACAAAGTGACTTGGATGCACCCTCGGTCTAAGCATTGGCCTACGATTTCATTTAATTACAAAACAAAGAGACATCTCTGATGTTAAGCTGACTCTGCAATGTGTGTCACTGGCTCCCAGTCTGACCATTGTATAGTACACAATGTCATCTCCTTGAGCCTCTTCCCACCAAAACATCATCATTCTGCTGTGTGCCAGAAGGAGTTGGATGTAGGTAAACTTGAAATGCCCAAGACACGAGCATTGTTTCAACTCAGTCTTGATGCCTCCTTAGCCATCAACAATGAAGGTCCAGAGCAGCCAGTCACTATTGAGGAGGACTGGATCAACATCAAGGAAACAACCTATAACACTGCTGTCGAAGTACTGGGTTTCCGAACACGCAAACACAGGACTGGTTTGACGACAAGGACAAAGATGCCTGTTCTCTTCTTGACGAGATGCATGTGACGTACCTGGCTTGGATTAACGATAAAGAGAAAGCCTCCAGGAAATCAGCATACATTTGAGCTAAGCAGAAGGCACAAATCAAATTACGGTGAATAAAGGAGGACTGGTGGAAATGTAAAGAGGTCAAACATCAAGATGCAGCGGACAGATAGGATTTTAAAGCATTCTATGATGGGCTGAAGGCAGTCTCTGGGCCGTCCGATGCTGGCTCTACACCAATGCGCTCTGCTGAGGACAGCACTCTGATTACAGATAGTACTGAAATCATTGACTGCTGGGCCAAACATTTTCGCAATGTATTAAATCAGACACCAACTCTTGACATCAGCGTTCTTGAAGAGATTCCTCAGTGGGCTAATGATTCACAGCTGGTTACACCCCCAACTCTCGACGAGGTACAAAAAGCTGCCAAGCAGATGAAATCTGGAAAGGCACCTGACGGTGATGCAATCCCATCAGAGATTTACAAAGCTGGTGGTGGCCAATCGATGAGCCATCTCACCCTTTTATTCATCATCATTTCGGAGAAAGAACAAGTTCCACAGGACTTCAAAGATGCCCTGATTGTACAGATATACAAAAGAAAAGGTGACCGTGCATGCTGTGACGACCACCGAGGCATCTCACTGCTGTCTCTAGCTGGTAAGATCCTGGCCCGCATCCTCTACAATTGGCTCTCATTACATGTGTTCACAAATGGCATCATTCCTTAAAGTCAGTGCAGATTTCGTGCTGGTTGAGGCACTGCCGATGTGATATTCACTGCCAGGCAGATCCAAGAAAAATGCAGAGAGCAACATCAGGATCTCTACATGATTTTCATCGACCTGACCAAGGCGTTCGACACGGTCAACAGAAACCGGCTTTGGAAGGTACTTGGGCGAATGGGCTGTCCTGAAAAATTCATCAATATAGTTCGGTCCTTTCATGATGGCATGCTGGGTCCTTCCCTCGACAATGGAGAGACATGGGTACCTTTTGGAATATCAAATAGTACAAAGCAAGGATGTGTCCTTGCTCCTCTCCTGTTCAGCATCTACTTTTCGATGATGCTGTTCAATGCTTTCAAGGATTGCAAGTTGGGCATACGCAATTCAGTTCCAAACTGATGGCAGCATCTTCATCCTCCGAAGAATTCAGGCTCACATCAAAGTGTTCACTACAACCATCTGTGACCTCCTCATTGCTGATGACTGTGCTTTGTTGGCTCATTCAGTCAAGGATGCAAAGAAACTTTTTGCAAAGACAACGAGGAGTCCTTGTGACACTTTAGAGACTAACACATTTATTTGTGCATAAGCTTTTGTGGGCTATAACCCACTTCATCAGATGCATGGAGTGAAAAATACAGGAGGCAGGTATAAATACACAGCACATGAAAAGAAGGGAGTTGCCTTACCAAGTGGGGCGAGGGGTCAGTGCTAACAAGGCTAATTCAATCAGGGTGGATGTGGCCAATTCTCAACAGTTGACAAGAAGGCCTCCTGATACAGACTAACACAGCTACCCCTCAGAAACTTTTAGATCGTTTTGTTACCTCTGCTCACCATTTTGGACTCACTGTGACTCTCAAGAAGGCAGAGATTATAGAATCATAGAATATCAGGGTTGGAAGGGACCTCAGGAGGTCATCTAGTCCAACCCCCTGCCCAAAGCAGGACCAATTCCCAACTAAATCATCCCAGCCAGGGCTTTGTCTAGCCTGACCTTAAAAACCTCTAAAGAAGGAGATTCCACCACCTCCCTAGGTAACCCATTCCAGTGCTTCACCACCCTCCTAGTGAAATAGTGTTTCCTAATATTCAACCTAGACCTCTGACACTGCAACTTGAGACCATTGCTCCTTGTTCTGTCATCTGCCACCACTGAGAACAGTCTAGATCCATCCTCTTTGGAAGTCCTCTTCAGGAGGTTGAAGGCTGCTATCAAATCCCCCCTCACTCTTCTCTTCTGCAGACTAAATAAGCCCACTTCCCTCAGAGTCTCCCCATAAGTCATGTGCCCCAGCCCCCTAATAATTTCCATTGCCCTCCGCTGGACTCGCTCCAATTTGTCCACATCCTTTCTCTAGTGGGGGTCCCAGAAATGGATGCAGTACTCCAGATGTGGCCTCACCAGTGCTGAATAGAAGGGCATAATCACTTCCCTCGATCTGCTGGCAATGCTTCTGCTAATACAGCCCAATATGATGTTGTCCTTCTTGGCAACAAGAGCACACTGCTGACTCATATCCAGCTTCTCATCCACTGTAATCCCCAGGTCCTTTTCTGCAGAATTATCTCTCAGTCTGTTTGGAAAAAGCCCAGCACTCCAGTGATCACTGCTGCTGATACGGTGCTTAAGGCTGTTGACAAGTTCTGTTACCTTGGAAGTGAACTCTCCCCTGTATAAACACTGATGACGTTGTAACTGCTCACGTAGCCAAAGCCAGTGCTGCTTTTGGAAGATTGACCAAACGCCTATGGAATGACCCTGATGTTAAACTTCATAGGAAGGTATCAGTTTGTCAGGCAGTTGTCCTGATTGTCCTGTTGTATGGATCAGAGTCATGGACCATAGATCACTGCCACATTTTGAAACTTAATCAGTTCCATATGCGCAGCCTCAGGAAGATCGCCCATGTGAACTGGTGGGACAGAATTCCAAAAACAGAGGCCTTTTAGTCGTGTGGTATCATGGGCACAAAAGCAATGCTTATGAACAAACTGTTTCGCTGGACTGGTCGTGTTATGAAAATGGATGACACATGGATCCTGAAGATGGTCTTCTACTGCCAGGTTGTTTGTGGAAAATGCTCCATTGGCTGTCAGTAAAAGCACTATAAAGATGTCTTAAAAGCCAACGTGAAGTCATGCAACATATCTCCCAATGATCTGGAAATGATAGCTTGGGACAGATGGTTCTGGTGGCAAACTATTACACGGGCTCTCAATTGCTTCGAGAGTCAATGTATCCATATGGCAGATTTTTATGTGACATCTGTGACTGGATTTCCCGATTGAGGATTGGCCTAGTCACTCACCAAGGGCATCATAGAAGATGGCTCAGTCCATATATAAACAGCCCCCACCCCCTCTACAGAGACAGCTGATGCCCATTCACTTTGTGGTCAAGAGGAAAGCAGACAGGAGAGTTTGTCAGTTCAGAAAAAAGAGGGAACTAGAGATGCTTCTAATATCTGCAATTCTTACCTGCAGGGCCAGCCTTGCGGCTGGGTCTGGGGAGGGGAGGTGCGGTGCGGTGCGGCTGTGCCTGGCCTGAGGCTTCTCCAGGCAGGTGCAGCAGGCTCAGGGCTTCAGCCAGTCCAGGGCTCCTTCGGCTGATGGGGGGGGGCACTCAGGGCATCTCCGGATGGGGGGATTGTGGCTCTGGCCATGGGGGGGAAGGGGTCTTGGGGTTCTGGTCATGGTGGGGGGAGGTGGATATGGCAGGGGCTATCCTCCCCAAAGGGGGGTTCCATACACCACCCATGGTGTTAATCTTTTTGCATTGAGTGGTTAGTCAGTATTCAAGGTCTTGTGGTTTTTTTCTGTTAGAAGGCTAAATTGATGATGGCGTCAGGGATTTCTTTGACACTATCCCGTTTGTTTTCAATGAACATGGAAAGTCCTGTTTCCCTGGACACAGCAGGAATCAAACAACCAGAGGCAGCAGGTGCCCAGAACGGTTCCAAACCCCCTCCACACACCTGCCTTGAAAGGGTGGGGGGGGTGAGGACAGGGATGAGGGTTTTGGGGTATGGAGGGGCTCAGGGCTGGGACAGAGGGTTGGGGTGCAGAGGTGCAGGCTCTGCTGGGGGTGTGGGCTCTGGGGTGGGGCTGGACAGGGGATACATCAGTCGGTTGGGGTGTGCACACGTGTATGGAGATCCTTCCCTGTACAGTAATTAAGAACCTGTGAATCTCCCCAGGTGGGAAATGAAATGACTTGGCCCCAGAGGAGCAAGCAGCAAATGCCACTGTAGCACCCAGATCACTTTCAACTGGCAGGAAAACACATTGCAAAGCTCTGGTTTGGTTGCCCCTTGCCTCTCTATTCTCTCTCTATTCCTACAGAGGTTTCATCTCTGCTTGCAAGCAGACCCCTGGGGGCGATCGCTATGTGTATGTGAGAGGGCTGATAAGGAAAATGTGGTCCCCTTGGCTGAGGGAATGCACCCCAGAGCAAGCTGCGGGCAGGGGAGATCTGAGGAGCTATTGGGGAAGCGCTGTGTGTTAATACCATTGGGCGCAGATCTAAGTTTAGAACAACCTGAGGTTTTAAAAATAGACTGACAGACGCTGTGAATTGCACCAGTGATTTATAGCTAGGCATTGAATGGTCAGCTCCAGTCTTGTCACAGCGACAGGAGCTCAAACTTGGTACAGTTTGACTTGTGCAGCAGGCAGGCTGCCCGGGGGCTGGGCCAAAGAGGACTCCTGCTCCCCGTCCCAGCACTCACCCAAGCCAAGAGTCCACTCTGAGTCGCCTGCCGGGGGGCCTGCCATGCTCCTCCTCTCCTCAGACACAGCAGTCACCTGCCGGCGGCCCTGCTCCCTTACAGCCAGGCTGCAACGGCACCAGCCGGCGAGGGAGAGCACAGAAGAATTGTAATGTAAAAGTGGGGATAGAGACATGCTGAATCGGAGCATATGATGGTGGCAGCTTGGAAGTGCTGCTCGACCCAGCCTGCTGAGTCCAGGGACATATAAGGGGTTAGCTTGGGAGTGCTGATCAACACGGTCCTCTCGGATACGTTCTCTTAATGTGTGTGTGTCTGATTCTGGGGTGGGAAGAACCCAGCCCTGGGGAACCTAGGTCCTGCAGGGTAGCTCCATTGGGAGGGAACTGGCAGGAGGGAGAAGTAGAGCTCCGTATGAGAACACAAGTGACACAAGCAGTAGAATTACCAAACCCTAATAAATGAGCATACCCCAAAGTAACGGGCAAATCTGGTAACATTTGAGCAGCAGCTTCTGTGGTTTCAGGTCGCCATTTCATAACGGAGCTTGATGATTTGTTTCTCGCATGAATCCTGAACAAAGGGCAGTTTGAAATAGGGTTTATCCAACCTATAACAAAACCCACCTGTCAGGGATCCCTCCCCACTCTGAACTCTAGGGTACAGACGTGGGGACCCACATGAAAGACCCCATAAACTTATTTCTAGCAGCTTAGGTTAAAACTCCCTAAGGCACAAATTCTCCCTTGTACCTTGGATTAGGTAACGCTGCCACCACCAAGTGAAAACTCAGGGAAAGGACCACTTAGAGTTCCTATTCCCCCCTAATATCCCCCCAAGCCCTACACCCCCTTTCCTGGGGAGGCTTGAGAATAAACAAGATGAGCACAGACCAACCTTGGGGTTTTTTAGGACACTAAAAAAACCAGTCAGAGTCTTAAAAAAACAGAACTTTATTAGAAAGAAAAAAACAATCAGATTCAAAACACAGAGGATTTCCTTCTGGGCAAAACTTTAAAGTTACAAAAAGAAAACCAGGAATACACCTCCCTCTCAGCACAGAGAAAATCACAAGCCAAAATAAAAGTAAGCTAATGCATTCCCTTGCTAGTACTTACTAATTCTAATGGAGTTGGATTGCTTGCTTTCTTGATCTGTCTTTGGTAAGCATACAGAACAGACAGACAAAGAAGAGACAAAACAAAGCCTTTACTCCCCCTCCCCCCAGATTTGAAAGTATTAGTCCTTTCGGTCAGGTGCCAGCTAGGTTACCAGAGCTTTTTAACCCTTTACAGGTAAAAGGATTTTGTGCCTCTGGCCAGGAGGGATTTTATAGTACTGTATACAGGGAGGTTGTTACCCTTCCCTTTATATTTATGACACCACCTCTCTCAGAAAGGAAATAATTTAACAAATTACCATTGAAACAGTCTTAGGTATTTACATATTGACATAGCACCTTTGTGTCAGGATGGTTTTCACACCAACTCCAATTTGATCTTACAAAATATTGCATCAGAGATGGGAGTTTTCCAGCCATGAGCAGACAGCGTCCCCTCCCCATACTACAATACAAGCTATCTTCCAAGGTGGCTGCGTTTGCCAAATGATTTTCCAGTCATACCCTACGCTGATATCTAGGTCCTCTATTTGAGAAGCTTTTAGTTGTTCTGGAGTCCACTCCTGCAAACCCCCCACCTCCACCCCCCATTCACTGGTCCAACAGGTGAGCCTGGAACATTTGCATTTCTGCAAGTTATGAGGAGAGAGAGGAAACAGCCACTTCTTCCTAACCACACCCATCACCCTGGGGCACCAATTCCTTGCTCTCTGCTTGGGGCAGTGTTTGCCGTTCCCATCTCAACAAGGCCACCTAGCCACGTGCCCAGCCCTGTGCAGGATTGTGCTGGGATAAGCACATTAAGGAGTGAAGAGGCATGGATACAGGAGGGCTAAAGGGAAATGGGAGGTGGTTGTTTACAGCAAGGAAACCCCACTTGCGCAAACATCTTGTTTTTGATTGAGAGAAATGCAGTTTATTTGGACAGATTAGTGGAGGGGTGTTTGGTATTCAAAAGGTACAAAGGCAAGCATGGGGTATGCGTACTATAGGGGACATTTGGATTTTAAATCTCAATACAAGCCCCTGGGCATTCTGAAGGAAAGGTTTGGGTACTGTGTGGTTACTTTGTAACAATCAACCCTGCATAGTCCTGATGACTCAGAGCCCACAGAAAACCACCTGAGCGTCCCAGGAAGCATAACCTTGGGCTGGATAATTGCATTTGTGGGCCTCTGCCCTTGGGGCTGGGTCTAATACATCCAGGGGGACTCCAGGCTTTGGCCTATCTCTTTACAAGCATGTCCAAAAATCCGTGTTTGTTTATGGTGTCACTGTTCTGATGAACAGCTCTTAATTCCTGGAAACCCTGCCCCAGCTGGCAAGTAAAATGAAACTTAACACTTACTTTCATTTTTCTCTTTTTTAATTTGTAGACTAGATCTCCTTCTCCACTTTTCACCAACTGGAGCTGCATCAAGAAAAAAAAGCTGGCTATAATCAATCACAGTTGCCTGTAGCCATGTTGCAATTAGGTTTTTTTTAAAATGACCTTTTATTCTCTAGGCCACTTTAGCAAGATCATGGCAAAGCTCCTCGGAAACCAATAGGATTTTTGCCTGAATACGGATTGTAGGATTTGTCCCTGAGTGAGAAAGACTTGGCAGGGCCGTCAGTGACATTAGAAAACTGATTGTCTTACTTTTATTTGTAGGGGCTCAGGGCACCTGTTTCTAGAGACTGATGGGCAGCTGGGACAGCAGAGGATAGAAAGACACCTGAGTCTCAGGCTATTGCACTGAGAATATTATAGCAACAGGTGCCTAGAAGATTGTCAGTTTGGCCCCAGCTTCCAGTATCTAATCAGTGTCTGGAACGTTAGACACTCCCCCACTGCCTCGGGTAAGTAAAGACTTAACCCAGAATAAGGTGCAAAACAAACCACGATTTACTGAGGGAAGTGTACAGAAAGTAGGGGAAAAGATAAATAAATGCCTCAGTGGTTTAACCATACAGGCATGAAGCCTGGCTCCCAACTACCCTTGGCGACACTATGGGTTTTCTAAGTCCTTTTATACTTGCAGGTCCTGATGGCCGAGGCAAGCAGAAGACGGATGGCAGCTGATGACAACTGGAACCAGTCACCAGGCAATCCATGGGCTCCACTTCTACTGTCCCAATGTAGCTTGAGGAGAAGGAACATGGAACCAGAGCAGATGTTGTGGCTCAGGATAACAGGATCTTACTCGCTCTGCTGGCAGCTCGCCGACCACCTGCTCCCTGCTCTCCACGCTGCCCTGCTCTCTCTGCTGCCACCCGACTGCCACTCATTGCACCTCTCCGGCACCACCCTGCTGCCCACCTACTCACTGCTCCCACAGCCAGCTGTCTGCTCCCACCGGGCAGTCTCTTAGTGCTTTTAGCTCTGTGTAATCTGGGCAGAAACACAGTCTTGCCACAAGTGATTTTACCGCTTAATGATATCAGCTGTTGGATAGAAACAGTCCTGTCATGAGTGGTTTCACGTCTGATTAAGCAATTTAAAAATAACACAGCTGAACAAGGGGGAGAAATAGGTTGAACAAGTCTTACCACAGACCCTTTAAAACATACAACCTGCTGGGAGCCCTGTTCGCTCCTTTCTTACTTTCACAGGGCTCTGACTTTCAAGCCCTTGTCTTACCGAGGTTCTTTAAAGTGAGAGTGACTCCCTCCTTTGGGACAGGTTAAGCACAGTCCTGCTTTTCTGTATTCCCACAATAATTACAATAGTGGTGACCATATTTCACTACCCCTGCATTCAGTACTAACATAATTTGTGACCCAACACCAGCCAAGCTGATTACAATGAGTAAAACACCGCTCCATCAGCTGAATATCTAGCAAATCTAAGCAAAGCAGGAGCAAAGTGTATTTACATAAACATACCCAGGGTCTCTGCCCCCTCCCCAGCTAGGTGTCAGGGGAGCAACATCCTGGGAAATGCCCAATTTACGGATCTGTGTGGGGAAGTCAAAGTGCCCCAGACCGGCTGAGTACCACCCTGGAGGGTAGCACTCTGACTGGCCTGTGGACTGTGGTGTGGCCCTGATTCAAGGGATTTGGGTTGGATTCCTGGCTCTGTCGAAGACCCGGTTCGCTCTGTGCCTGCTCGGTGCCATGGAAGAAAGGAAGCGCTTCTGTGGATCTCAACAGCAGGAGGAGATCCCATCCCTTCCTGCTGCCAAAGCACCAGCCCCAGCCTCACAAGTCAGAGAGGAATCTTTATTGCGTGAGCATGGTAGAGGGTCTATGACACACAGCTGTGTAGATCTCAATCCACCGCTGTCTGTGGAGTCAGTGTCCCACTCCCCATGTGTGACTCTCCCCAGGGATACCAACAGTTGTGAGGAACCTGCCCTTAGCATGAAGCAGCCATGGCCGTGCCGGCAGGGGATCAGCTCCCTGACTCTCCAAGCCACAGGCAACACACACCCTCCCCTCTCAGCCCACGAAGGCTCTGATGTCTCTCCTCAGCTTAGAGAGAAGCACAGTCCTTCGAGCCTCCCCTGGGAGTGCCCAGTCCCTGGTCACTCACTGAATCACCAGGCCTGCTGTTCCCATAGCAACAGTACACCCAGCGCACTGGTTACCCCTTGAAGCACAGCTCCATGTGACACACAGCACCTAAAGTCTTTTATAGAGGAAGCCATTCTAACGAAGGGCAGAGAGTCAAAGGGTAGCAAACAGGACAACAGGTGACAGGTGCACTAAAATCCTAATGTGTTCCAAAGCTTCAGTGCAACTAACAAGATCCCCCCTTGGCTCAGAAGGTACTGCTGCCCCCAAAGTCCTCTGCCAGCATGGTTGAAACCCTCTTTCCATGAATCAACACTGGCAACTTGTCTTCCTAAATGAAAGATGCCAGGGTGTCTTTCTGCACCCCCAGATACACCAGCTCTGGCCTTTGCTCTCCACCTGAAAACATGGTCTTCCCACATCTTTCTCACACACACACACACACACACACACTTTTTACCTCTTCTTGTAAATTTTCCTTCTGTAGTCATATGAACATAAGAACGGCCATACTGGGTCAGACCAAAGGTCCATCCAGCCCAGTATCCTGTCTGCTGACAGCGGCCAATGTCAGGTGCCCCAGAGGAAGTGAACCTAACAGGCAATGATCAAATCCCCACAAGCTCTTCATTAGCATTTGACTCAGAGTGCAAAAAGGCATCGACTGTAAGATACACACTAAGCAATGGGCAGTTAGGGCAATAAGTAGGATCCTAGCAAGTTCACGGCCATGAAAAATGTGTCATGGACTGTGAAATAAAACCTTCCTTGTGAAATCTGATCTCCCCGGGCTTCTGGGAGTGCCCCAGCTGGAGGCTCCGAGCTGGCAGTCCTGGCTGGGGATGGGAAGGAACAGGACTTCCCCCAATCAGAGCAGCCGTGCAGGTGAAGAGGGAGATCAGATCCAGTTACCTTTTGGGTTGGGACCTCCATGGTTACAACACTGTGAAATTTCAGATGTAAACATCTGAAAATGTGAAACTGGCCAATTTGAAAACCTTCTGGCCATGAAATTTATCAAAATGGACTGGGAGTGTGGTAGGCACTAGAGATAAGTGGCTCCCACCTCCCGGCTGGAGAAGTGTGTCTGGAGGGACGCTGCCTCTAAGAGACCTGCCTTTAACCACAAGGCCTAGAGAAAATAATATCCAGGACATATACCATGTCCCCAGGAAGGGGCTATATTCCATCACTCCAACCCAGCCCACATCCCACTGGTGGGGTTCCCCCACCCCCAACCCAGACAGCTCCAAGGCAGCACAGGGAAGTTCATGTAATTAGTATTCCCTGGTGGTTGCAGCATGACTAGTGGTCCTTTATTGTTTCAACCTTGGGGCAGGGCGTCCTCTGCTGGGAGATTAGAGGAATGTAAATTATCAAGGAGATAGCGGTTTCTGCCAATTCCCATCTTGCAGGCAATACTGGGACAGTATTTCAGAAGAGAAGGTTTATGGGGGACCCTCAGCAGCCATCCTGGCCAGATAGAGCTCTCCTGATACAACAGGAGGTGGAGGGTTGAGCTAGACTGCTCCAGGACTTGTCCCCTTTTGCAGGGTTAAAAACAGACAAGTGGCTTCATAGCGTGCTGTGAGCCATCCAGGCCGCTGCCCTATGTACTGGAATCTCTGACACCGCCCCCCGCCCCTTGCAGGGCATGCAGCCCATATCCCCCCAATAGGTCCTGAGGAACATTTCCCCATGTTGCCCCCAGCAGAGAACGGGGCCAGGGGCTAAAACCAGGGAGTGTTCTCTGTACAGAGCCCTCATAGATAGAGCTGAGCAAATAATAGAATGAGGGGGAGTGGTTCCCTGGCAATTCCAGGAAAAACTAACAGGAAAATTTTCAGTTCAGGTCATACTGAACATGAAGTTTTCCAGCTAATTGAAAACTTTTTGATCCTCCCAAAATCATTCAATGCCAGGCTTTTGTTAAAAGCAAAGGAAATGATTCCCAAAAAGGGCCAGAGAAGGAGGAAGGGGTAATGCTACGTGTCCTGAACATATGAAGGGACTGGGGGAGATGAAGGGATATTATTACATGTTCTGAACATCTGGAGAGGAATGTCATCATCTGCTGAACATCTGGAGAGACTGGGGAGTGTTGCATGGGATGAATATCTGAAGATACCTGAAGCGCTGAACGGATGATCTGGTGAGCCCCCAGAGAGTCCCCATGGGCTGTGGCAAGCTGAGGGTCCCTGCTCATCACACATATTGTCTGGACTCTTATCAGACCATGTGGGATGGCTCTGGGTGTAACCTATGCCAATTCATCAATGTATAAGCAGGAAAACCTCAAGTAGGAGTAGAGAGATTATTTTATCCCTATATTTGGCACTGCTGTGGCCTCTGATGGAATACTGGGTCTAGTTCCGGTGCCAAAATTCAAGAAGGAAGTTGATAAATTGCAGAGGGGACAGAAAAAAGCCACAAGAATGATTGAAATGATAGACTCAAGGAGCTCGAACTATTCAGTTTAACAAAGAGAAGGTTGAAGGTGACTTGATCCCAGTCTATAAGTATCTACATGGGGAACAAATATTTAATAATGGGCTCTTCAGTCTAGCAGACAAAGGTACAACGTGATCCAGTGGCTGGAATCTGAATCTAGACAAGTTCAGACTGGAAATAAAACACACGTTTTTAACAAGGAGAGTAATCACCAACTTAAGAAGGGTCATTCTGAATTCTTCATCACTGCCAATTTTAAAATCAGAATTAGATGCTTTTCTAAAAGCTCTGCTCTAAGAATTACTTTAAGGAAGTTCTATGGCCCGTGTTACACAGGAGGTCAGCCTAGACGATCACAATGGTCTCTTCCGGCCTCGGATCTGGATTTCTGAACAAAACCACGGCTCTACAGTACGGCTCCAGCACCGGTCACCACCATGCTCCAGCAGGGTTCCAATGTCTCTCGCCATATCCTGGCTCTCTGGGACAGCTCCAGCATCTCTCGCCATGCCCCAGCTCTTCAGTACAGCTCCAACACCCTTCTAGCACTATATGAAGCACTTTATGAATGCTTGTCACAGTCCTCCAAGGTCTTTGTTATGGTGCAAGGAGACCAGAGGCCAAGTGACCAGCTCAGCTTTACAGCGGGGGAGCGGGGGGTGTTGAGTGCGGCTGGATGACTTGCTATTCAAAAAAACAAGAGCTGCTTTGAAAAAAAAAAAAAGTCTTCATATTTTATCATTAATGAGGCAGAAAATGAACCACCAGCCCTCTACCAAGATGATGGATGGGAATTTAGGAACTTTAATGAGACTATCTGGGAAACACATTTCTCTAGGATCTGAAAGCTCATAGTAGGCTTGAGGAATGACTGTGGGTGAGCCTACGCCATGGACTGCTTAGATTAATTATGTCATGGAAGTGATGACATTGGCCTTATAGCACTAAAGTGCCTGGACTTCTTGTCTTTCCTGAGTGGCACGGACATTATGTCACACTGCTTAGTGAACACAGCTTTCCAACAGCGGTTGCTCCAGTGCCAAACACCGAGAGAATATAACCCCTTTACTCCCACGTGAGAGTCCTGTTTACACATCTCTGGCATGCCAGGGTACAATCCAGGCTAATGAGCAGCTCTGTCACCTCCTGGCCCTGCAGCCTTGAGTGCCTTACAAAGTCTCACTGAAATAACTCCCACCTGGGCCACTCACAAACAGACTAAGAGCATGCAACTCACACCCTGAGTGTCTGTGTGTAACTGCAGCCTGCTAACCACACCTGGGTTACACTCTGGCTCTCACCAGCCTGGGTTATACAGCAGGGTGACCCCAGCACACACCCAGTCTTAGATTTTCTCCCAGAAATCTATGTCCTGTACTGCCCAGCTCTCTCTTGGACCCTACAAATCATATTAAGTCCATCATTCCTGTAAGATTATTCCTGTGCCCACAAATTACCACCCCAAAACAGAGTTACCCAGACACTTCCATTCAAACACACTAGACTAGATAAAAGAATAAAACAAGTTTATTAACTACAAAGAGAGAGATTTGAAGTGAATCCAACTCATGAGGAATAAAAGTCAGAAACGCTTACAAAGAAAATAAAGATGTAACAATTACTGGTGCCTAACTTAAACTATATCCTATTCAAGCAAAGTTTCTCACCACCTGCTTTCAGCTGCCTTCCGGATCAAACTGTGTACGTCAGACCCTCTTCCTCGGCATCCAGTGAATACTTCCTGTCTCTCTTCAGATGCAGTGAATGCCATGGGCAGGGAAGGAGGGGTTGTTCCTCCTTTTTATAGTTTCAGTCTCACTCTTGAAAAACATTTCCAGCTGGGCACTAGGACACACAGAGTTTATGTGGAAGGATGTTCACAGCTGGCTTTTCTTCACACGATTGAGCTTCCTTTGTTTCCCTTCCTTCTTGATGACCATTTATGGCTTAAATGCAAATTCAGGCAGGGACATTCCTTTCTTGAGACCACATCTGGTTGCCAACTTCTGCATGAGCAAGGCTGTGGGGTTGGGAACACAGGTCAGTAACATCATACAGGGAAATCTTATAAAACTACATACAATGTTGAGACACATTGCTTATCAGGACAATACTGATCAACAACTTTCAGGATAATTACTTTGTAGAATTTGACATGTGTTGTCGACAATTTGTGTTTTCAAATGTTAAAAATAGGCTTAGCAGAATTCTTTTTAAAAATAATTTCCATGGACAGTTCTGTTTATTTCTAAGCAAAATTTTTTTATTTTTATTCATTTAAATTTTCAGTTGTGGAAAATTACTGGGGTGGGGAATCAAACCCTAATTCTGTAAAGACAACAGAAATTTATTTTAAAAGGTCACGTTTTATAACTATTCAAACACAAATCATCATCACATGTCAAAATATACAAAGTTAATAGCCTGAAATCAAACTCCAATATGTTCTTAAGTGGAAAATTTCAATTATTAGCGATGGAAATATGTTGTCGGCAGTTTGTTGTGTTGTGATGAATTCAACATTTACCAATAAAAATCCATCCCAGCATAGTTATAAAGCTTTAACTTTTTGAATCTCAACCTCTACTGCCATTAAATAACTGTGTGACCTTCACATATGGCCTGACCCCCGACACACACAAATTCCCACAAGCGGGATCATTTACATTGATAAAAATGGGGATGGGATGCTTAAAACCCAGAATTTTCCACATCAAAATTTAAATCAATAGAATTCTAAAAAAAATGCCTATAAAAATAACCTCACTGTTCTTCATTCAAATTATAAAAAGGTAAATAGAATTCTGCCCAGCGTAATTTGTGTGACGATTGGCTCTAGTTGGCACTAGGACCGCTTTTGTTGGTTGAGGGATGGGCAGTGGCCGGTCTCTCTGCATCTTGGAGGTGGCAAACATAAGGGGGTGGGGGTTGATTTGGAGCAACCCAGAGGGAGGCAAAGCTGGGGGGTGCCAACATTGGCAACTTGTGCCGGTTGGGGAGAGGAACAAGAGGGGGACAGAGTGAGGGTGCCCAGCTTCAGCAATTAAAATTTGGGGGTTCTGTGATCCATCTAGGGGAGCGCATGGGGGGGCTATTGTTTGGGGGCATTGGAAGCAGGGGAGTTGCCAGTGGTTGCACTCTGGGTCAGGAGAGGCCCCTCGCCCTCCAGTGTCCTTCATCCTCTGCTTGTACTGTCACTTGAAGAAGCTGAACTGGAAGGAGACAGCCGGGGGGGAATAGTAAGAGCCAGACAGACACAGGCTCATGGCTGAGGAGGAGGGACGGGCTGTGGGAATAGGGTGACCAGATGTCCCAATAAAATCGGGATCGTCCCGATATTTAGGCGTTTGTCCCGAAGATCGGTCGGCTTTTTTTTTTCCTCCTCTGGCAGCACTCTTTTTTCCCCCCACCCTCATGTGTCCCGATATTTTCTTCCTCTCCTTCCTCATTCAGACCTTCTACCGCCATGTCTTCAGTACCACCCTGTCACCAGTCACTGTATGTGGTTCTAGTCTCAGCTCAAAGTTCTAAAGCCAGCAGATACATGATCAATTCTGACAACTCTCTCCCTCAGCCCCCATCCTGCCATTTGAGCAAGCCACTTGCAAACACCATTTCCCAAAAGTGAGCACTTAGCCCTTGGGAATCTGAAGACACCAGCCTTTCTCCCTCTGCTCCCATCTACAGGCTAGTCTACTTCCTGGTCACCACCACCTCTCCCCAGGCTTGTTTCCTTTCTACTTTGGACAGGCTAGTCTCCCGCTGCAAGCCTGACCTGCTTCTTCTTTCCCTGCTCCCCTTGACATTCCTTTCCTACGGGTGACCTCTGTTCCTTGAGGTTAACTCCAGTTTCTTTATCTGCTCCCAGCTTCACAGAGCCACCTGCAGCTTCTCTGGCTATAGCCATGGGGCCAATTGCCAGAGGCCAGCCTTAGATAGCTGCAGCTGCTAGCAAGGGAGGGGTGGCAATTCCAAGGCTGAGCATGCTTGAACCTTGCAACGGCGGCACTAGGGACTCTAAATCCTCAGCACCGGCCCTAGGCAGCTGCAGACTCACTCTGCAGTTAGGTGCTTTCCTCCTCTAGGCCCTGGCTTTAAGTACCTGAGATGCCCATCACCTGCAGCAGAGGCCACCAATTCCCAAGTGCCTCTCAGCTAGCACATAGTCATGCAGGAAGTGCAGCCTGAATGATTTTGGAGGTTGAGGTACCAGGAGGTTCCCATCCCTGAGCAGCAGTTCTGCAACAAGCGCACAGGCCCCCCCACCCCCTGCTGTGAGGCCAGGACCCTGTGAAGACAGTGGAGTTACCCTGTGTATAACCAGTTCTGTCCAAAGCCCAGTGAAGTGAGTGGGAGTCTTTTCATTGTCTTTAATGGGCTGTGCATAGAAGCAAAGGACCCCATTCTAGACTCTGGGAGCAAAGTGCATTCTATGCTGCATTGGTTTACTATTGTAACAGGAAGGTCTCACATTACCTAGTGAATAAGCAACACCTCCTAACTTTTTCTGAGAGGCTTCCCACCAAATTACTAAATGTCAACCTGCTTCGCTTACAAGGGCTGAAAATATCAGGTAGTATGACATGCATCCGACGAAGTGGGCATTCACCCACGAAGGCTTATGCTCCAATACATCTGTTAGTCTTAAAGGTGCCACAGGATTCTCTGTTGCTTTTTACAGATCCAGACTAACACGTCTACCCCTCTGATACTCAGGTAGTATGGTTACAAAAACAAGGCACTTCTGAATTCAGCAGGAATTTTGGATGTGCACAGAACACAGACAGGATTGGTTCCCGCATGGTTACAGAACTGCAGTGAAGTGGAACAATTTTCAGCTTGTGTGACTGGAAGATATCTAGATGCATATTATAAGACTGTCCTACATAAATGAGGAAAAGTTGAGGTGCCTTTATTATTCTTTTGCTCCACTCTTCATTTCTATGGGGAATTTGCCAATGCAATATCACGGTCTTCTTTTTAAACAAACAAAACTAAAAAAAATAAATGGTAATGGCTGTTGAAGATAGTAATTCCAGTCCTACTTAGCACTGCAAAGACCCCAGCATTTGTTGCTCAATTTTATCCTACTTTTTCTACAGCAGGTTACAGTGGATCAGTATATTTGATTTGGGAGAATGAAGTAACAGCTGCTCAAATTGAGCTTGAGCACTCCTGAATTTTGAGGTGTTCAAATCTGGAAGGCAGGTGCTGGATTCCCTTTCTGAATATTGGATAAATATGAAAAAGTCAATTTCTGCTTCCATGGCTCAGAAGTGGAAATCCTCCTGCGTGCCTGGTACTGTATCTAAAGCTGCCCAGGTCCTCTAGTAGAGCCTCCCCTCCCTTACTTTTCATTTTAATTTCTCCTAGTGGAGTCCACCTCCCTCCCTTGCTAGGCTTCAGATAGAGAGGTGCACTGTCCATTCATTCCACCCAGTTCCTTCTTTGGGGGCTGCCAGGCGAGGTCACACCAGTATCCCTAATCCAGTCTGGGGTAGGGTTACCATACGTCCGGATTTTCCCGGACATATCCGGCTTTTGGGGGTTCAAATCCCCGTCCGGGGGGAAATCCCCAAAAGCCGGGCATGTCCGGGAAAATCAGGAGGGCTCGGTGGTGCTCGGCCGGGGCCGGCGCGGGGCCGGGAGCATGGTGCCGGGCCGGGAACCAGTGGGGCAGTGCCGGGCCAGGGTCACAGTGCCGGGCCGGGCGCGGGTCCGGGGAGCCGGTCAGCCGGGGAGCCGAGCCTGCGGGGCGGGAAGCCGGGGAGCCGAGCCCACGGGGAGCCGGGGAGCCGAGCCCGCGGGGAGCCGAGCCCGCGGGGAGCCGGGAGCCGGGGAGCCGAGCCCGCGGGGAGCCGGGGAGCCGAGCCGGCCGGGGAGCCGAGCCCGCGGGGAGCCGAGCCCGCCGGGCGGGGAGGCGGGGGGGTCCGCCGGGGGCCGGCAGTGCTGGGCGGGCCGGGGGTGGTCGGCCGGGGCCGGCACCCCAGGGCCCGAGCCGACCCAGGCTGGAAACGCCGGGGGGCCAGCCTGGGCCGCGCCTCCTCCCCCCACACCGCCCCTTACCTGCTACAGGCTTCCCGCGAATCAAATATTCGCGGGAAGCAGGGGAGGGGGCGGAGACTTTGGGGAGGAGGCGGGGTTGGGGCGGGGTGTGGGCGGGGCTGAGGCGGGGCCGGGGGGCTGTGGAGTGTCCTCCATTTGGAGGCACAAAATATGGTAACCCTAGTCTGGGGAAGTCTTCTGATGGTGATATCTTCTACTCCTTGGGCATACTTGTTCCCCATTCACAATGCCACCCCCTTCTAGCAGCAAGCTTTCCATTCACAGCAAGCTGCAGTGCATGGGGTCTGTTTCCCCCCCCCCCTTTCCTGTTGAGAGCAGCCAAGGGAATGCTGGGAAATGTAGTTCCTTCCCTGCTCCAGGGCAGGCTCTTAGGCAGGGAGCTGGCCAAGGAACTACAGATCCCAGGGCCCCCTGGCTTCTGAGCTCACATGCTAGATCCTGCTGCTCAGAGGCTCGGCTTGTGCAGCGCTGCAAGAGGGGAGGAAGCGAGTGTTATGGGCCCGCTTCTGAGCTGGGGCTCGGCGCCATGGTAAATCCGGTACTTGGAGAACCACAGGCCTCGCCCTAATAGCGATGGGCTGTGGGGCGCGGTCCAAGCCCTGCCCCACTCACCTTATAGAGGGCTGCGGTGATGAGAGCCAGCAGGATCAGGCCCCCACGCTGCTACCCACACTGATGGGCAGGTAGTTATAGACCTTGGAGCGCTCCACCACCGTCTGCACCTGGGGGAGAGGAGCCGTGAGATGGGGACCCAGGAGTCCTGGCACCATCACCCGCCGCTGCTCTAACACACTGGACCCCACTTCCTCCCAGAGCAGTTACAGGACCCAGGAGTCCTGGCTCCCAGCTCTAACCACTAGCCGATGCTCTCTCTATCCCGGCACAGTCACTCTGGTACCTGGCGCTGGACGAATCCCTCCTTCTGGGTGTATTTCTTCTCCTCGTATTCAATCCGGGCTTTGCTCACCAGACTCACTTTCTGCTGCTGTGTCTGGAACAGAGAAATTCACCGTCCCTGACCAGAAACGACACAAACCAGCCCAGAGCATCATCCCAGAGGGACCCAGAGCAATTTAGAGGCCATCCCTTGCCCAGCACTGAGATGCAGCCATCTCTGGAGAGAGGTGTGGGGAATGTTCATATGGGGGGGGATCTCTCTCCTGGTGCTGGGAGAGAGAGGCAGATCTCGTACCTGGGAGACCCACTGGAAGCCGACCCTTCCTTTGATCATAAACTCCAGCGGTTGCTGCATTTCCAGGGAGGCGATTCTGCACCGGATCTTCTTACAAGTGGCCACGGAGCAGTCCTGGGGGTGGAAGGATATCACCGGGTGAGGCAGGGGATGTGCAGGGGCTCAGCATGGCCATGAGAGTCTGGGTCTGTCTATAGCAGGGGTCCCTCCTCCAGCCTAGCCCCCCACTCACTGTCTGTGTTAGTGCGGAGGGGAAGGGGCTGCTGGGACCAGCACCAGCCTGTACTCACCAGCAGGGGGCGATCGCTCATCTGCTTCACAAAGTCCTTTGAACCGGGCGTTTCCACCTCACTGGTGCACTGAGCCAGTTGGGGCTGGGGAGGGAGAGAGACACGGTGTTAATGGGGGTGGGAATGAGTCATGGGACCTTCCCCTCTAGGGAGCACCAACACCAATCCATCCCCAGGGCAGGGGACTGGCTGGCTCAGGGGCTGGGGCAGGGGTCTTTCCCCCCTAGGCAGCCTGTCCCAGCAGAGGGCGCTGTAGGGCAGAGCAGGTGTCACTGGGCCCCTCTCTCTCTCTCACACACACACACACACACACACACACACACACACACACACGGGCAGGGAGAGGCAGGTACCTTGGAGGGGACGACTTCAGAAGCGTCCCACACCCGGACCCCGCTCAGCTCCACGGGGAACTGGAACGTGACCGAGATGGGGACGCTTCGCTGCCGCAGGTTCTTGACCTGAAAGAAACAGACTCTCCATAGGGCACTTCAGGAAAAGAACCCAGGAGCTCTGATCTCCAACCCCCACTCTAACCCCACTCACCTCCCAGAACTGGTGATAGAACCCAGGAGTCCTGGCTCCCTGCCCATCCCTACCCTTACCCCTCCCCCTCAATGCCCTAACCCACTAGATCCCATTCAACCACTTCCACTCCCTCCCTCTTGCCCCATCTCCCTCCTCACACTCTGTGCCACCAGCCTCACCTCGTACCGATGTGTCACTGGCACACTTGTCCCTGCCTCCTTGGAGGAGAATTTGATGTACTTGGTTGACTCAAGTCTGGGGAAGAAAAAGGATGGAAGGAAGGAAGGAAGGAGAGAGACGGGAGTGTGATGGATGGGGCTGAAGAGTGGCGGTGGGTGGGGGCGCTGTGTTGCGGGGAACAGGATGGGGGCCCAGCAGGGGGCGCTCCCCCACTCTGTCTCCGCACTGACCTACCTGGTGAGGATGATGAAGATGCCGTACTTAACCGGCAGCTCCGCCCGGTGAATCATGCGCTCGGTGGTGGGGCCGCCATTGTCACTGCAGGGAGGGGAGGGCAAAGGAGAGAGATGTGAGGAGACGCAGGCAGGTAGCTGTGCAGGAAGACTGCACTATAGGCCACTGCACTGCCCTGCTCCGTGCATGGCCCCCTCCCACTACCCCCACCCCACCCCCTGGCCCTGTAGAGCCCCCTCACCTGCTGGCCTTGGCCGTAATCTGAAGCCTGTCCCCCAGGTCAGCCTCAGAAGAGACGTCGAAGGTGGCGACGAAGACGGCCTGGAAAACACACGGGGGTGAGAGCTGCTGGGCTCAGGGCCTGGGGAACTGCCAGAGACTGCGGGGCCGGGGCAGGCACAGCGGATCAGGGGGACTGTTGAATGAACTTAGATGGAATAAATGGGCCCAGAGAGGCAAAGGTGTTAACATGACCCTGTCCCTGCCCAACAGCATTAACCTGATTTGGGATCCAGAGACCTCAGTCGGCTCCGTGCTGTGGCAACACCCCATTAACCATCATTTTAAGGACCCCAAATGGGGGAGGGAACAGCCCTCCCCTTTGTTCTTTTCTCCCCCAGTGAGGCCTGATTTCCAGCCCCCCTAGTCTGGCCCTTGGTTTCCAGCCCTGGCAGGGCCTAACCCCAGCCCCGGAGTGACCTCAGGGCTCTGTTTGTACTGACTCTCCAGGCTCCCCGTGGCACTTCCCCCAGCACATCTCTTGTCATGGGCTGGGCTGACCCCAGGGAACTGCCCCTCTCTGCTCCCAGCTGGGCTCACCCCTGGGGAGTTCACAAGCCAGGGCCCGTCCTTACCTCGGCCCCGCTCCAGAAGATGGGGTGGTTGATGTGGCAGGTGCTGTTCCTTTGAGATTGCTCCTCTGAGCCCTCTGCTGAGCTGCATTTAATGGCCATGGCCCTCCTGTTAGACTGAGCACAGGGGACCAGCCAGTGAGAGATGAGTCCTCCATCCACTCCCTGCAGCACGACCCCACCTGCCAAGCCCTCACCCAGTCCCTGAGGCACGGCACTCCAAACTGAGTCCCCTGCCCACTCTCTGCAGCATAGCATCCCCTGCAGAAACCCCCTCCCCAATTGCAGCACAGCACCCCCTGCAGAGTCTGCCCCTCATGCTTGGTGTGCATTGATGGTACCTGGAGCAGCAGGACCCGGCGGTAGGACAGCGCAGCCGGGTAGAAGAACTGCACCCTGGTGTTGTAGGAATTCTCCCCGGGGTTCTGGATGGAGAAGGTGGTGTTGAGTTCGGGGGTGACCCCCACCACCAGGGTGCTCAAGGTAACGGGGAGAGAAAGGGGTGAGCTTCCTCAGGGCAGTGCCCTGGCTGCTCTGTGAACTTCCTCTAGCAGTGCCCAGCCAGGGACCCCAGTGCTGCGATCTTCACTACAGTAGTGCCCACCACCCAGGATCTATCAGCACTGGAAATCCAAGGTGTGATCAAGCTGGACGGGTCCCCCCATGGCGGGTGCTGTTGCTGGGAGGATTCGGTGACTTACCCAGAGAAATTGAAGGAGACTGCTAACTGGTCATCGCAGCGGCCATCGGTGCCGCAGTCCTTCTGAAACGGGAGCTGAGGGGAGACACAGGAGAGCAGGATCAGAGTGGGTGGGGAGGGGGCTGCAGCACCATCTGCCAGAGCAACACTGCAGGGACCCAGGGGCCCTCCAGTTACCCCAGCACCTGCCAGTCCCCTGCACAGGGGACAGCTGAACCCATCATCAGCCCTGCCCTTGCCACCCACCTACTCACCCATACCCCTCCTCCCCCTTCCAACTCCCAGCTCCAGCCAGTAACAGTATCACACTTGTAGGAGTGCCAGGTCAGGGGGCCTGCCTGGCTCATGGGGGGATGGGAAACAGGGCATGGAGCCTTTCCCCTCTAAGGGGCCCTGGCCAAAATAAGTTTTGAAAAATTTTCATCAAAAATCATTTTTTTAGCCAAAAATATTTTGGTTTTTGGACAGAAATTTGGGGAACTTTGAGAAGTTGTAATGTTCCCACCTAGGAGAGACAGGTCTGTAGCCAAGGCAAACTGGGCATCCATCTCTGTCGCCCTCTAGTGTCCATACTCTGTAAGAGTTTTAGGAAGCTGCTGCTGGCTCCAAACTTTTCAGTCTCTCGCTTTTGAATGGCAACGTCACTGGTTTGATCCCTGCAGCAGACCCACCGTGGGGCCTGGCTATGGCACCTTACCGAGCCTGCAGACGCCAGCACAGAGTCCTCGCTCAGGATGGGTCTGAGGTCGCCGGCAGCAGCGATGGGCTCCCCCGTCAGGGTGTAGTTGAGGTGCAGGGTGATGGGGGTCACGGTGTCCTCAGGGCAGAGCTGGGGAGACAGAGAGATGCATTGGGACCCTGAAGGAAAAGGGGAGCTGGGCGCTGGGTGGGACCCAGAGAGAGATTTGTTCTCTGGGTGATTTGGGAGCAAGGGGCAGGGTTGGAGGATCAGACATAGTGGTAAGGGAAGGAGCCGGGACACCCCGCACTCACAGGTATTGTTATCCGGTACGTCTCACATTTCTTCTTGATGCCGAGCCGCAGCTCCCTGCTCAGGACGGGGCCGGTGGCGTCGAAGGCGGCTCGGATCTTCGTCCGCCCGGAGTCCAGGGCCAGGCTGTACTGGATGGTGCTGGAGATCCTGTCGCCTACGGGGGAGGGGAAATGAGGGACAGAGAGAGACAGTGGGAACCTCAAGGGGAAATGGGACACAGAGCCCTTCCCCTCCACGGGGCCCTGGCTCCAGTCTAGCCCCAGGGCAGGGAACTAGCTGGTTCAGAATACGGGGGCGGGGGTTTGGTCTGACCTAGGCTGTCCATGGTGCTCTTAGTGACGGTGAAGCAGACCTTTGCCCTGCTGGCCTCAGTGTTGAGCTGCTCCTGCCCCTGGCAGTCGAAGGCCGAGGTGGGGATCGTGGGGGGCTGGAAGCTGATGGAGACCCCGACTCTGAGCACTGGCCGGGATCTGCCATGGGGGGAACAGAACCATCACCCAGCTGCTCTCTGCAATGGGGCCAGGCCCCCTCCCTTTTTCCCCAGAGCCTCCCACCCAGCCTGGATGTGCTCTCAGTACCTCAGGGAGACAAGTTATGGATATGCAGCTCTGCTAGAGGAGATGCTGGGGAGAAGAGAAGGGAGCAGGAAGGCAGGGCAGCAGGTCTGTATAATTTTTGGTGGTGCCCAGAACAGGTCCACGTCCTGTCCTCCCCCTCACCCCACCATACACACACCTGCCTGCCTAAGGCTTTCAAGAGAGTTTGGGTGCTAGGTGTGGGCTCTTTGCCTGGGGCAGACGGTATGGGTTCAGGAGGGGGTGTCAGCACTCACTGGACACACTATGCCCAGCACCCCCACCCACAAATTCACAGTGCCCTGAACACCACCACCCTGCACCAGCACTCCACCACCCTGAGCCCCATCTTAGCCAAGACGATCAAGTATGGGGGAGGAATCAGGGAGGTGTTTGGGGGCAGCAGATGGGACTCGGACCCAAACTTTGGTGGAGACAGGCCCCCAAGCCAGGAATATTCCTGGAGCCCGAGCACCATGGGCTCATGCAACTCGCCGGCCTGCAGCAAAGCTATCATTGTGCCTTTCTCCAGTACAGGGGAGACAGACAGACACACACAAAATGTATTGCTACTGTGTGCGGCCTTGTCTACACTACAGATAACTGAGCTTAATGAAGCATTGCAGATTACTGGTTCTCATTCTCAAAATGTTGCCTCAAAGCCTCCCTGATTCAAATAGCCCCCATTGTGCCCCTCCAATAGCCATGTTATCTGGCTGCTCAAAATCAGCATCCAGGTGATCTGGCTCAGCACTCCACCCCAAGCAAGCCTTTCACCCTTAGCCCCACAGGCAGCTCTGACTATAGGAATGTTTTCCTCACTAAGATCTAACCTTCCCTAAAGGCATCGCCAACGTGCTTTTAATGTGCCAAAGGCACATTCCACAGTCATTCTGCATCTACTCAGTCTGTTGTTGAAGCGCTCCTTGCTGCTGTCCAGCTTTCCCATTTAAGGCTCCATGAGCCATGGGAGTAACGGATATGCTGGGTCTCCGAGGATCATGATGGGTATTTCAACATCCCGCACTGGAATCTTTTGGTCTGGAAAGAATGTCCCTGCTTGCAGCTTTCTGTGCAGGCCGGTGCTCCTGAAGTTGTGCATGTCATGCACCTTCCCAGACCACCCCATGTTGATGTCAGCAAAACACCCACAGTGATCTACAAGTGCCTTCAATAACATGGAGAAGTGCCCTTTTCTGTTGATGTACTCTGTCACAAGATGGTCCAGGACCAAAACTGGAATATGTGTTTCATCTATCACCCTGCCACAGTTAGGGAATCCCATTTCTACAAAGCCATTCACTATTTCACGTACATTGCCAAGAGTCATGGTCCTTCGTAGCAGGATTCGATTCATGGCCCTGCACACTTGCATTAACGAAGCCCCTGTGATCGACTTCACGACTTCAAACGGATTCACAACTGGTAGAAGTCCAGGGTTGCCAACTTCCACATTGCAATTGCCACACACTTCTCCACTGAGAGGGCAGCTCTCTTTTTGTTGTCTTTGCACTGCAGGGCTGGGATGAGCTCTGTACACAGTTCCAGGAAGGTGGTTTCTGCATCTGAAAGTTCTGCACCCACGCTCATCACCTCAGAGCTGTATAACAATGTAATCCCACCAATCAGTGCTTGTTTCCCAAGCTCAAAAGCGACGGTCCACTGTGTTCAGCTTCTCCATGAATGCCAAAAGTAATCTGGTGTTGTTTCTTTCCACGGCACACAGCAGGTCAGGTAACTCTGGTTCCTGTTCAGATTGGGAGCTCATGATATACTGCATGACCATCCACAATGTGTTCGTAACAGCGACCACAACAGTAGAGATCAGTGCAGGATCCATCTTTTCAGACAGAGGTGGCAGGTGCACAGTAAACATTGAAAAATGCCACAGAATGCAGTCGAAAGCCCCTGGGAATGCTGGGACGGAAAGAACTGCATCATGGGACATTAATTCCACACCCATGATGCACTGCGATCCACTCCACCTTCCCACTCCACCTAGCTGTGGAATGTGGTGAGTAGCACACTGAGGTAGGTACCCACAGTGCACTGCTCTCACTCTCCATGCTACAGCACCAAGTGTGGATGCGCTCTGCTGACACAGGGACCGTAGTGTGGACATGGAATAGCGATGAAATTATTGTACTTTTAGATCGTCGGCATAACTTGTAGTGAAAACACTCTGTAGTGTAGACAAGGCCTGAGACTGTCATGTGGAGCAGTGCAATGACACAAAGTTACTTACCTCAGGAGCAGGACCTGCCCCTGTGCCCCCACCACGATGTCCGGCAGTCCATCCCCCGTCAGATCTGTCCCGCCACTGACAGCCTGGCCAAAGTAGTGCAGCCTGCTGGAAAACCGTGACCCCTCGATGCGCTGTAGGGCAGAGAGCAATAAGGGATACAGAAGGGGTGAGTGTACTATATAATGAGCACTAGGAGGCACCAGAGGATAAGGGCTAGGAAAGGGGTGAGTATACTGTGTAATGGGCACCAGGGGGGTAGGCCCCATGGTGTTCCTTCAGGGCTGTGTACTGCCCCCTCCCCATAGGAGCTGGGCTCACCTGTCTGTACTGGGGACTGAGGCCTCCCTTTTCCCCATGAAAGATGTACAAGGCCCCATTATTGTCATTCTCCATGGGAGCCCCGATGGCCACATCCGTCTGTCCGTCCCCGCTGATGTCCCCGATTTCAGACATACTGGCCCCGAAGTGCCCAGACACTTCCCCCATCTGCCCATGTAGGGTCTTGTTGCAGATCATCATCATCCCCTGCAGGCACAATCCAAAAAGACACATGAGGAAAGGATCAGCACTTGCTGTCATCAGAGAGTGATCCCTACCAAGCTCCTTCCCCTCTCTCAGCAGCACAGTGTGTCCTCCCCTCCCGACTCTGGGGCCTGGGGTCAGAACTAACTGGAAGGGAAGAGTGCCCCCTACTGAGCCTCTACCCTGCTTCCTGGAGCACCTTGCCCCCTACTGCAATACTAATTGTCACATCACAGCAGTCCAGGCAAACAAGAACCCCCGGCCACCCATCTTCCCCATGGCTGCACTCCTCTTTCTTACCGGCAAGTTCATCTGACAGATATAGACCAGTCCTCCATTCAGAGGTGTACGGTACAAAGGGGCTCCGATTAGAACCAGGTCCGTGTTCCCATCTCTGTCGAGGTCCACAGAGCACAGTGTACCCCCGTAATACAAACCAATCTGGAGAGGCAGATAAGCAAACCCCTCAATTTAGTCACCTCCTGCTTCTTCTTCCACTGGGACCCTTCTCACCCTCTGGGGATATGGATTCAGTCCCAATGTCCATTCCATCCTTAGCCTCACTCTCCTTCAGTGCAGCCAGTGGCGCTATCTCTGTAAGCGTTCTTGAATGGACAGGCAGCTACATCTTGGAGGGACGGGGATGCTGAATGCTAACTGTGGTGCAATTCTTTTAAGAGGTTGGGCTATCACAAGTCAAGTTCATCACTGACTGAGCCACTGTTATAGGTTTTGTTTAGGTGGCATGTACAGGCAATTGGACTTAGAGAAATTCACTTTGTTAGTGTAGTGTGATCTTTTACAGACACTGTTAATATCACTAGTAATGTTATTTCCTTGCCTGAGTCTCTCTAGTCTAGATCCACAAAGGTATTTATGTGCTTAACCCCCTGGACTTTACTGCCTCTGTGAGCTGCAAAACCTCTGCCTGGCTGCCTCTGACCCCTGTAGGTGCCTAAACTGACTTGGTGCCTAAGTTTTTGCAGCAGAAGCTCCTTTGTTGCTGTCTCAAGTACAGGGCTTGTGCCTTTACTGTCTTACTCTAAGCATGCGGTTGCCCGGTGCCCATTTCTCCTTCCATCCATCCCAGCCTGGGGGAAGACAGGCGCTGCTCCATCTAACTCCTCCTCCTCCGGTCGGTGTGGTCAGAGGAGAAGGAACTGAACAGGCACCTGCTATTTCTCAGTTCAGTGCTCTAACCCCTGAGCTGTGGGATATTCTGATGTGGGCTCCCTCAGTCTCCCCTCTTAATATTGTTCCACTTTAATTGACTAATTAAGTATCAGTTGGGCCACAGAACATGTGCAAATCACAACCACCCTACAGCCTGAGAGATGGCAGCTACCTGGTTAAATCCTTCTTCCTAATCAGGCAAAGCCGGGATTTGAACTGGGGTCACCCATGTCCTAGTTGAGGACTCTAACCCCCAGGCTATAAGGGAAACATCTCTTGTCTTCTCCATCTGGTTTGTGAATATCTTGGCAGCTCTGAGCATGCCTATTGGATGAGACCCAACATGTGGGGTAGGTGAAGAGTGCCTGTGTCTCTCTCTCTCCCCCGCCCTCATACATCAATCACTGGCAGAGGAAGGTGCCTCTCTTCAGCATCACAATGCCCAAGTGTGACGAAGTGGGACTGTTCTTAATGTTTCCTCTGAATACTGTAGGGGTGCCTCAGTTTCCCCTATACATTTCTTAAGTCTCTAGGTGGTGGGATAAGTGGGTGTAATTGTTGCAGAGCAGAGGGCCGGTGTGTATCAATGGCCGACTCGGTCTCCTGGCAATTAATGGCCTGGGCCCTTCCCCCCTGCAAGGTGATAGCTAAAGGTGTTGGGAAACAAAGGAATCAGGTGACCTCCTGGCCCCGGAAAGGGACAAAGCAGAGGAAGAGGGGCTGGAGGGTGAGTCAGTTTGGAGCTAGCTGGGGACGAGGAGTGAAGTGCAGATGTGGGTGTCTGGCTCACTGCCCCCCAAAATGGACCCGGCTGAGGGGTCCTGTTCTCTGTACCTACAAGCTCTGTTTTAGACCATGTTCCTGTCATCTAATAAACCTCTGTTTTACTAGCTGGCTGAGAGTCATGTCTGACTGCGAAGTGGGGGTGCAGGACCCTCTTGCTTCCCCAGGACCCTGCCTAGGTGGACTCACTGTGGGAAGCACATGGAGGGGCAGAGGATGCTGAATGCTCCAACATCAAACCCAGGAAGGTGGAAGCCATGGGAGCTGCTTGCCCTGAAGACAGTCTGCTCACAGAGAGGAGACTTCATCAGAGTCCTGACTGGCTTTGTAGGGAGCAGTTCCAGAGCATCGCCCAGGGACTCCATGACACTAAGTCACTTGGTGGATTTAGGCCTCTGATGGTATCCACCTTATCAGTTCTGTCTAGACTGTAAGTGAAGGTAACAGAAGTGGGTGCAGTTCTCTAAACCAGTCAAGTTTATCCCCTACCTGAGGCTCTCTGACCAAATTGTTCCTGAAGGTGAAGCCAAACACAAATATTACATGATGTAAAAAGCTTACAGGCTTCCTCTAGCACACACTCTCTCTCTCACCCACACTCCTCTTTACCTGTAACGCTCCCCATACCTGCTCTCCCAACAGCTCCGATCCGGGTGTCCATTCCCCACCCTTGGTATCTCGGCTGAACAGGAGGACTTTGCCGGTGTCTTGGCATAGAGGGGCCCCGACCATATAGGTGCTCTGCCCATTGGCTGTGATGACCTGAGATGAATAACCTCAAAGGAAAAGAGAGACATGGGGAGGTGACATGGGAAACAGCCATACAACAGTGTGATGGGTTGGAACGCCCCGTCTGGGATGCCACCTGATGTACTGGGTTTCACTGAGCCTCTCCTGCTCCACCAGCCTGGATTTCCTCTCCCTGTTTTGCTGAATTAGGCTCTCCGGTTATGCAGCACACACGCACAGGTAGGGCCACACCCAGCGGCAGACACAGACTGAAGTCAGCTCTATGTGAGAGGACTCACCCGGAACTCACGTGCACACCCTTTGGGGAAATAAACTCGAAATAATACTGTCTTACACTGTCCAGAGAGATCTGCACAGTGCAAGATCCTAAAAATTCACCCTCTCCCTCAATGTGGAGAGAGATGTGCACTGCTTCTTGCACCCCCAGGTATGAATTGCACAAACTGGGTCTTACTATAAACAAGAAATAACTTTATTAACTACAAAAGGTAAATTGTAAGTGATTATAAGGGAAAGCAAACAAAATAAAGCAGATTACCTTAATAAATAAATAAAACCTGCAAACTGAGCATAACACACTAGACAGGTAGGATACAAATTAGCAGATTCTCACCCTGAGTGATAAACAGGCAGCACATTCTTAAGGCACAAGTTGCCTTGGCTTTCCCAGGTTTTCATACTCAGGCTAAAAATCCCTCTAGCCTGGGACCATCACTTCCCACAGTTCAGTCCTTGCCTCTCAGATATTTCCAGGTGTGTTGTTGTAGGGAGAGTGAGGTCCCACATGAGATCCCCTTTTTATATATTCTTCCAACTCACTGGAAAGCTCTTTTGCTGTGACCTGAGCCAAACAGTTCCCATTGTGTAGTGCTATCTCTGAGAAGTTTTGTATTGTACCCACTTCCTGGGGTAATCCGTGTGTTTATGTGCATTTATTCTATAAGCCATTAACACTGTTTGGCCATTTAAACATTGTACCTGAAAGGCTTCTTGTGGGTGTTGTGAACTTCACCACATGTCTCAGTAACACATACATAGCCAAACTTCATAACTTCATATAGAACGATAATACATACAATACAATGAGATTAATATTCAGCAGATCAAGACTTTTAGAATAATCCCTCACAAGACATACTTTGTACAAACCATATCCTAATTACATGACAGTGGTGAATATTAGGGTGTCAGGGTGTCACAAACAGTGCTACACAGAGATCCCTTCCCCAGAACTAAGATGCAGCCACCTCTGGGGTGAGGAGCAGGGGCTGTTTAAATAGGTAAGGGGAAATCTTTGGGTTTGTTCTTACTGAGGTAAGCATCATTCATGTCCCCAGAGGTTCTGGGTATGTTGATGAAACTCACCTTCCCACTGCTCCCGTATAGGTATATCCCACCAGACTAGTCATAGGCTCCCACCACTCCCAACTTTGGTTTCCCAGCAACTCCCCGTCCCACAGAATCATATAAGATTAGGGTGGGAAGAGACCTCAGGAGGTCATCTAGTCCAACCCCCTGCTCAAAGCAGGACCAACCCCAACTAAATCATCCCAGCCAGGACTTTCTCAAGCCTGACCTAAAAAACCTGTAAGGATGGAGATTCCACCATCTCCCTAGGTAACCCATTCCAGTGCTTCACCATCCTCCTAGTGAAATAGTGTTTCCTAATATCCAATCTAGACCTCCCCCACTGCAACTTGAGACCATTGCTCCTTGTTCTGTCATCTGCCACCACTGAGAACAGCCGAGCTCCATCCTCTTTGGAACCCCCTTCAGGTAGTTGAAAGCAGCTATCAAATCCCCCCTCATTCTTCTCTTCTGCAGACTAAACAAGCCCAGTTCCCTTAACCTCTCCTCATAAGTCATGTGCCCCAGACCCCTAATCATTTTTGTTGACCTCCATTGGACTCTTTTCAATTTGCCCACGTCCTTTCTGTATGGGACGCCCAAAACTGGATTCAATACTCCAGATGTGGCCTTATCAGTGTCAAAGAGAGGAGAATAATCACTTCCCCCATCTGCTGGCAATGCTCCTACTAATGCAACCCAATATGCCGGCCATCTCAACCTTGAAAACCAATTTCTAAAGCCCCAGGACCACTGTAGTCCCTGCCCCGGCTCTGTTACCTTTGAAGGTGCAGATCTTCTTCTGCAGCTGGTTCTGGATGCCCTGGAGGGCGTCAAAATTGTCCACCTGGAAGACGTGCTCGTTGCTGGGCTTAGAGGCAATCTCCTGGAGCTCCTGTTGGGCAGTATCACTGGAGAAGGCCTCGCCGACCTTAATGGAGTAGAGGGAGGTACAGGGGGACCAGGGCATTGGAGTCAGTCACAGCCAAGAGCCGTGGTCCAACAGCCACCTGCCCCGAGCCCTGCTGTTGCTGCGGTGAGTGTGTTTGGGGGGGGGCGCCCCCGCTGGAGCCTGCCTCATTTCACCACCGAGTTGTGTCGGTTGTACCAGCAGCAGGGCACAGGGGTCTCCTTGCCATGGGGATTGTCAGCACTCTGGGGCCCTGCATGACTCAATCTCCAGGGTGTAGTGAGGGGTGAGTGTGGGCAATGTCTCTGGGGGATGTATCAGGGCAAGGAGTGAAGGGCTGGGACCACCGTGCTAGTCTGGGTGGGTTGTGTGCAACCGGTTCAGCGGTGGAGTCAGGCACCTCCCGGTCACTGGGCCCAACATAAGCAGCAGACAAAAGGTCTAATACAGGGGTCGGCAACCTATGGCACACATGCCGAAGGCGGCACGCGAGCTGATTTTCAGTGGCACTCACACTGCCCGGGTCCTGGCCACCAGTCCAGGGGGCTCTGCATTTTAATTTAATTTTAAATGAAGCTTCTTAAACATTTTAAAAACCTTATTTACTTTCCATACAATAGTTTAGTTATATATTATAGACTTATAGAAAGACCTTCTAAAAACGTTAAAAATGTATTACTGGCACGCGGAACGTTAAATTAGAGTGAATAAATGAAGACTCGGCACACCACTTCTAAAAGGTTGCCAACCCCTGGTCTAATAAGATCCAATGGCTGGAAGCAGAATTTACACCCATTCAGATTGGAAAGAAGGTGTCAGGTTTAACCGTGAGGGGAATTAACCATTGGAGCAGCTCACCACAGGCTGTGGTGGATTCTCCATCCCTGGACATTTTTAACTCAAGACTGGCTGGTTTTCTCAAAGATCTGCTCAGGTTCCAACAGGGATTATTTGGGGCAGTTCCCTGGCCTGTGCCACACGGGAGCTCAGACTAGATGATTGCAAAGGGCCCTTCTTGCCTGGGAATCTATGACTCTAAACCCGAGTTTGTTGACGAAAGGCAGCTTACGTTGATCTAACTCTGTAAGCGGCTACACTAAAATGTACTTCCCACCCATATAACTCGCCCACTACACCGACTTCATAACTCCAGTTCCACAAGAGGCGTTGCTTTTAGGTCAATGTCGTTAGGTTGATGCAGTGTCCATATAGTCACTGTGTGGCTTACATAGCCTGAGACTCTGGCTGTTGCCCCCAGGCGTTGGGGCTTCAGCCCCACAGTGCCCAACACTGACAGTTAAATCAGTACAAGGTCCCCTAGTGAGGACGCACACCGCTGACAGGAGAGCAACGTGGACATGAAAAACTGATTTAATTACTGCGGTGGCTGTATGACGACGTAAATTAATTCGACTTAAGTGTGTCGTGTAAACTTGCCCTTTGTCTTGCTGCTGATGCCCATTTCAATCTCTTTGGCTCAGCAGTTTAAGGGAGATAAATGTCAAGTGACTGACACCAGTTTGGGGAGGATCAGAGCTGTTTGAGCACCGGGGCTGCGCAAAAAAGACTTTATAAGAACTGAGTGACTTTGCTGTTTAACTGGGGGGGGGGCTGTATCTCAGAAACCCCTTGTTCAAATGATCCCAAATTCAGACCACTAATCCTAACCTGCATCCCCACGAGGAATACCAAAATTCATGGCAACCTGAGTCAGCACATGGACTGTAGGGCAGTCAGAAAACCCAACCTTTTACTAGAAAGTACCGCTCAACCTGAACCACAGAGGAGCTCCAGCTTTCCTATAATGTCACACGTTGGCCCAGTTACAACCCAGGGGGTCAGTTCTTCTCCCTTATGTGATGGGAACCCCCTCCCCATCCCCTGTCCTTGGGCAAGGGCTCAGATCCGTACTAGTTCTCCGCACAGCCGCAACTCACCCCGATGGTGTAGCGGATGATCCCAGCTCTCTCAGCCTCAGGTATGGCATCTGAATAAGAAAGTGGGTCATTGTATTTCTCCCCATCTGTGATCACAATGAGAACCTTGGTGGCTTCATCCCGAGCGCCTCTCCCAGAGGTGAACAGCTCCCGCCTGGAAAAGGGGTGGGTGGGGAATGCATGGGAGGGTTATTGATACATAATAACACCTAGCACTTGTCCACTGCTTTGGCATTGCCGATCTCAAAGTCCTTTACAAAGGAGGTCACTGTTATTGCCTCCATTTTACCAATAGGGAAACCGAGGCACACTGAGGGTCTGTGACTTGCTCAGAAGCTCAGAGCTGGCAATAGACCCCTGGAGTCCTGGCTCCCAACATCTCCCTCCCCACTCTAACCTACTAGTGCTCACTCCCCTCCCATGGTCAGGCACAGAGCCCAGGAGTGATGCCCAGTCCCCTGCTCTAACCACTAGTTCCGAATTTCTTCTCACAGCTGGGGATAGAACACAGGAGTCCTGAGTCCCTGTCCCTTAGCTCACCTATCCTTACAGTCCATTCTCTGTGGAGTCAGCACGGGGAGCAGGGCAATACCTACACCACTTTCCGGATGGCTGTGGCCGTGTACGTCGTTCCATGAAGCTGCTCAACCCCCTGGAGAAGGTGATTAGGGTCACGACTCTTCCTGTACTCCATGAAGTCGAAGTGCAATTTAAATTTATTGGAGTACTGCATGAGGGCGAACTGCAAGGGGAGGAAGGGGAGAAGAGAGAAAAACAACCCAAGGGATGGAGGGTTAGAAAAGCAGAAATCAGACTCAATTAAAGACTGGGGCAGGCGGTCGGGACGTAGTTGGCTCTGCAGGAATTTTTTCCTGGTTTTGGATGCAAAATCCTTTACTGCTCCTGCGATGCTGCACTCTATATGATTTTATAAAAATATGCTAAGGAATGTTAACATAATGTAACTGGAATATGCTTCATGCAAAAGGTCTCTTGTAAGGTATCATTACAAAGCTTATAATCTACTGAGTGTGGCATCCTATTTGTATGTATTTATCATTCTTGTATCTGAAACTAGAAATATAAAATATAACTCTGAGGGCCTATTGTAATTGTGTAAAGTGTGGGCCATTAATGGTGGTTTGGAATCTTGATGGCTCCCATCAACCAGGGCAACTGACTGTGGATGGCTGGGAGAAATGAAGGCTTGGGGTCTCACAGGATATGTGACTATGTCACCTGGTACTGAAATCCATCTTTAACCTGGTGCTTTTCCATTTAGAAAGAGGAGTGGGAACCCAGAGAGGGACAAAGGATTCCCGCCTCGTGCAAAAGCCATATAAGGGGGTGGAACAGAACAAAAGGGGCTGTAATCAGGAGAAATCTTCTAGCTACCACCTGAGCTGGAACAGGGCTGTACCAGGTGAAAGGATTGTGCCCAAACTAGGAAGGTATCCAGTCTGTGACAGAAGCTTATTGAAACATCTGAGGGTGAGGTTGTATCTGTATTCAGTTTTCTTACTGTACTAGGCTTAGCCTTGCGTGTTTTATTTTATTTTGCTTGGTAATTCACTTTGTTCTGTCTGTTACTACTTGGAACCACTTAAATCTTACTTTTTGTACTTAATAAAATCACTTTTTACTTATTAATTAACCCAGAGTATGTATTAATACCTGGGGGAGCAAACGACTGTGCATCTCTCTCTATCAGTGTTATAGAGGGCAAACAATTTATGAGTTTACCCTGTGTGACAAAATGGCCAATGTTAGTATGGTGGGTCCTGCGCTTTCCTTAACAGGGGGCTAAGATACCACCTCTTGCCCCTGCTCTTGGGCACTAAGGGCCCCCACTAGTGGCCTGGGATGGTGGTAAAGGAGGGAAGCAGAGGCAGCCCCTCTCAACCCCTGTGGGTTCTTACCCTCTTCCCCCTTGGGTGGGGTACTTTCAGTCCTTAAACTCTGAGGAAGGGAGTTTCCCTCCCCTGCTGGGGCAGGGTCTCCCTTACTTTGGTTCTCTGATCTTTCGAGTCTTACAGCACACCTCCACGCTCCAGTCCTGTCTCCTTCTGCCTGAAGCAGGGGGTTTTATTAGGTTCCTGACAGGGCCTTAATTGACTGCAGGTCCTCCAATTAACCTGTAGCCATGCTCCCGAGTTTACAGGGAACCATGCCTTAATTAGCCTTGGGCTTATATATTTCCCCTCTCCCACTGCTCCCTGGCCCTCCCTTATTACATCTGTATAAGCTTTATACAGGTAAAATGGATTTATTCGGGGTTTGGACCCATTGGGAGCTGGGTACCTGAGTGTTGGAGACAGGAACACTTAAGCTGTTTTCAGGTAAGCCTGCAGCTTTTAGGGGACGTGGTTCAGATCTTGGTCTGTGTTTGTAGCAGGCTAGCATGTCTGGCTCAAACAAGGCAAGGTTCTGGAGTCCCAAGCGGACAGGAAAACGGGCTCAGAGGTAGTCTCAGCACATCAGATGGCAGTCCCAAGGGGGTTTCTGTGACCCAATCCATCACAGCTCCCCTTGCAGCACAGCGCCCCCTAGTGCTGCACTGGAGTATTGGGGTCAGCACTGACTGCAAGAGGCAGAGTAAATAGTCAGGGTTCAGCCTCTGCCCATTACCTGCGTGTCAGTGCTGTCGAAATGCTTCATGATCTCAGAGAGAAACGTCTTCATCTTTCCAAAGCCCACAGGTGCGATGCTGCCCGAGCCGTCGATGAGGAGCACTATGTCTGTGACATGTTTGGGGCACTCTGAGAGGGACAGGAATGAAGTACGTCCTGACTCAACTCCACAAATATGGGCAACCCATCAGAAAGAGCTAGACCAGACCTATGGCGCATCTAACCTGATATCCTGTCCCCTGCCGGCCACCCCGATCAGACCCCTCGGCCCCTCTGTCGTAACTTCATCCCGTCCCTGCCATGGAGAGGTCCTGAGAGTAGAGCATGACATGCACTGGGATGAAAAAAATACACCCCACCCGCCTCCCAGAGCTGGGGACAGGACCCACGAGTCCTGTCTCCCAGCAGCCCCTGCTCTAACACAACAGACCCCACTCCCCTCACAGAATAGGGGACAGAACACAAGGAGTCCTGACTCCCAGCTCCTAATGACATCCTGAATCAAACCAATGAGCCCACCTAGACTGGTATCCCACCCCCTATCAAACCCTGGACCCCTCTAGACCCATCTCCCCTCCACCTCCCCATGGTCTGTGTACCCACCCGTGAACCCAGGGTGTAAGTCCCCCCCCATACACACCACTGTGTCACCCCTCACCTGGCTGGGTGTCCAGGATGCGCTGGAGTTGCGAGAAGCTCTGCTGCAGAGGGAAGCAGTAGTGACTGACGTACTTGTTCTCCCCACAAGCCCGGTGCACCATGGGGCCGCACACCTGAGGCACAAGAAGGCACGGGGTCAGTAGGTGCCCCTCTGAACAGAGCACTGAGGGTGGGGAAGAGAGCCTGATGCCTGATACCTTCCCCCGCACCCCATGGATAGGCAGGGCAAGGCCCTGCGAGGGCCAGGGCCTTCTTGGGGCACACGGGACCTCGTGACCCCAGGTCCCAGCACCTAACTCAGAGAGATGACAGGGGAGACACATGGGGGCATCACCTGCTTACCACACTCCCTGCTATAGCAGTGTCCAGTCACTGTTGCCATGGCAATGTCACCCGCTTGCCATGCTCCCTGCTATGTCCATGCACAGTCACTGTCGCCATGGCGGCAACCCAGTTACAACGCTTCCTGCTACCTCAGCACAGTCTCTGTCACCATGGCAACATCAGCCAGTTGTCTCCATCCCCCACAACATCACCTCACAATCACTGCAGCCAAAATGAGGATACCTGGCTACCACCATTCCCCACTGCATCATTGTACCACCCCTCCATTTACAGGAGTTACCAACAGCCCTTGCACAGTTATCATGTAGTCATGGGGACGTCACCCAATTGTCACCTCTGCACCAGTCACACTGACACCACCCAGTTACTACCATCCATGAGTAGTGGGGTTTTGGGGGGAGGGGGAGCTGTCCCCTGGAATGATGAGGGAGAAAATGTCAGACCCCAATCCCAGAACCCATTTCTGCTGGGTGTGGTACCTACCAGGAACTGGGAGCCTTGGGCAGCCAGAGACAAACTGAGGGACATGTACATGGCATCAAGGGGCCCTGAGAGGGGAGAGATGCAAACCAGGCTGAGTGAATAAACTCCATTCCTGTCCCAGAGCGGAGGATATAACCGAGAATTCCTGACTCCCAGCTATAACCACTAGACCCACCCCCCAGCTGGGGATAGAACCCAGGAGTCCTGGCTCCCAGCCCCATCCCACCCCCGCTTTAAGCCACTAGACCCCCCTTCCCTCTCAGAGCTGGTGACAGAACCCAGGAGTCCTGGCTCCCACCCCAATCCTATTGCTGCCCCCCACAATACAGGGTGCCCCTACTCTGGATGGGGATCTCCTGGCAGCGTCTGGAGTCCGGGTCGCACTTGTAGACTTTGCCAGTTTCATTCACGTTTCCTGTCTGCAGTGAGGCCCCGACGATCAGCCTGTGGGGAAAAAGTATGAGGGGCTCAGGGGATACCCCACACTGCCAGGGGACTGAGGCACAGGGGAGGCAGCACAGACAGACATGCCCCTCAGCGTTGGGCACAAGTCATGTGGGGTCCCATGTCCGGCCCTTACCCCCCAGCGCTGGCATTCCCGAACTGCAACACACTCTGCCCAAACCCCTCAGCTGCCTCCTGGAAGGTGATGGGTCCTTCCACGTCCACGCTGAATCCATGGCTCGGTGCCAGCACTGCAGGGTTAAACAGTCTCCAGTTAGAGCTTCCCCTATGAAGACCAGGCCAGTGGTTGGGGCTTTCTGGCTATGGGACTGAATTCCAGCCTGCTACTCTAACCCACCCAATTCCACTCCTCTCCCAAAGCCAGGGATAGAACCCAGGTGTCCTGACTCCCAGCTCCTCACCACCTGCTCCCGGCTGTCTAGCCCTCAAGGGCTATTTTATGTAAATCATTCCCCACATTCATTTGCATAGTGCCACTGCCAGACACTCCCAGAATAGGGCGCTACCAAATTCAAAATCCATTTTGGTCAATTTCATGGTCCGAGGATTTTAAAATTCGGAAATCTCATCATTTCAGCTCTTTAAAACTGAAATTTGATAGTGTTGTAATTGTAAGGGTCCTCACGCAAAAGGAGATGTGAGGGTGGGGTGTCGAAAGGTTATTGGGGGGGTGTATCACTGCTACCCTTAGTTCTGTGCTGCTGATGATGACGGCACTGCCTTCAGAGCTTGGCATCTAGCCAACAGCCATTCCTTTCTCGCCGCCCAACTCTGAAAGCAGCACAGAAGTAAGGGTGTTACTACTGTGACCCCTCTAAAATAACCCTGTGACTCCCCTGCAACACCCTTTTGGGTCAGGACCCCCAGTTTGAGAAATGCTGGTCTCCCCCATGAAATTTGTATAGGATTAGGTAAACGCACATAAAAGACCAGATTTCACTGTCTGGGACATATTTTTCGTGACCGTGAATTTGGCAGGGCCCTAATCATGAGTGGATTCCGCGCTGGTGAATGAAGTCTTAGATTTATCTCCATCTGCTTTCCTGATGCTGATGCATAGCGGATGCGCTTCCTGAATGGACAGAAGGGACAGATCAGTCTTCATAGATTGATAGACTATATGGCCATGTAGCCAGTGATTTTAGTTATTATTCACTTGTTGTTTTGCATTATGATTATGTTATATCATATATATTCATTGTACATTAACTAGAGTTAATTTGTAGGATTAAAAAGTATAAGATAGTTCCTCTAAATACTGAACCAAGTACTAGAGATGACTAAGATAAGCTGAAATGCAAGAACCTGTACATTAAAGCCTGCAAGACTTTGGCTTAGCTATTTTAGGCCTTGGAGACAAGAAATGATGACATAAGTGACTGAAAAATAACCCGATGCCCAAGACTATGGGAAAAGAGGTACCAAGTGATAATATTGTGCAAAATTACCCAGAAGATTAATATTAGATCATAAAAATACCATAAAGGTGCATCTGTCTCAGACATGTGTCTTAACCATGGGATACAGCTTGTGCGTCAATGTTAATGAGAATAAAGGGAATTTACCCAGCTTATAAAAAGCTGGGGCCCATTAAGTTTCCAGGGGAGGGAGACCGACCAATAAGGGAAAAGAGGGTGGACACTTTTATGGACACACACAGAATGTAGGTGTAGACAGAATCACAGTATAAAAAGGGGATGTCCAGAATGGGAAAACTGAGCTCCCTCTGGGAGACTCCAGCAAGAACCATCCCTCTACTGATGATCAAGTCATGAGAGACCCATCAGACCCCAACACTATTGTCAGGGATGCGAGTATAACTACATTTGTAAATTGTGCTTAGGTCGGTGTAGAATTTCCATATGCTCGGGTAATCATAATTAACTTTAATAAAACTTATAGAATAGATTAGACCTTGTACTGGTGAATTATAGATGGTCATTATCTTTGGTCTTTACGTGTTCCTAGAGACTAATTTTCAGTAACAGAAGTGACTTTCACTCTGTTAAGCTTGAAACTGTAGGCACCAGAGCTGAATCCACGGTGGTGTCACACCACATTACAAAATGTACTTAAACTTCCACACAAACTGCCACGTTGCTGGGCTTTACAAAAATGAGACAAGCCATTTACAATGCACACTTCACTTCTCTACAGAGGAAAAAGGACAGTAAACTATCTAAACTCCTACATGCCACAGGGGGCTACAACAGTGGTACCCTCAACTCACCTAACAATATTGTTAATCTATCCTACCACACACTTAGCCCAGCCAAAGAGTCTGTCCCATCTCAGGGACTCTCATTCTGCCACACCACCCCCACAAACACAATACAGTTCTGCGGTGATCTGGAAGCCTACTTTCATCGTCTCCGACTCAAGGAAAATTTTCAACACACCACTGAACAGTGCACTGACCCACAGGAACCCTCCTACCAACACTACAAGAAGAAGAACTCTGCGTGGACTCCTCCTGACGGTCAAAACGACAGACTGGACCTCTACATAGAGTGCTTCTGCCAACGTGCACAGGCTGAAAGTTTGAACAAACAGCATCACTTGCCCCATAACCTCAGCCATACAAAAGGCAACGCCATCCGCAGCCTCAGAAACAACTCAGACATTATAATCAAAGGGGCTGACAAAGGAGGTGCTGTAAAAAAACCACCCCTGAGCGACATAAGCTTTGCCGGCATCAGTGGTAATGTGCAGAAAGAGATGGCGGCAGAAGAGCTTCTCCCACCGACATAGCTGCCGCCGCTCATTGAGATTGTTTAATTACCTTGACCGGAGAGCTCTCGCCCGTCAGCATAGAGCGGTTACACAAGTGTTCTTACATTGGCACGGCTGCATCGGTACAGCTGTGCTGCTGTCAGATCGCTAGTGTAGACAAGGCCTTAGATTGTCTAGTGTCAACTTTCAGCCATTCGATCATGTTAGACCTTTATCTGCTAGATTAAAGAGACCAATGTTAAATATTTGTCCTCCTCATAGCCACTCAGGCTGGGATTAAGTCAGACCTTAACCTTCCCTTAACTAGACTGAGCTCCTTGAGTCTATCACTATGAGGCAGGTTTTCCAATCCTTTCGTTAGTCTCCTGGCACTTCTCTGACCCCTCTCCAATTTATCGACATCCTTCGTGAGTCAAAGCTGAGTCCCTCCAAACTCATGTCACACACAAAACACCAAACTGTCAGTGGATGGCTACACTGAACCCCAACCACACAGGGAAGCTAACTCTCCTGATGCAAAGCTCCCCCATGGGACCAGCTGGGAGAAGGGAGTGAGTGGGGAAACCCCTCCCCAACAGCTGTCCTTCCCCATATCCCCCACCTCCTGGAGACAGGAAGCCAATCAGGACTTCCAAAGTAGGCAGCAGGGCCAAGAGTAATTGTGGGAGAGAAGTAGGGATGTAATAATCTCTCAGGGTGGCTCTGCTCTCCTCTCCCACCGCCTGCGCCATCCCTGCAAGCCCGGCCCTGGGAAGCAGAGTCCCCTGCTTGGAGCTGCCCCCTTTAGGTTTGGAGGCAATAAAGACTCTCAAGATTTGCAGGAGAAGCAAATGTGCGGAAGGTGGGCTGTAGAATTGTGGGGATGGTGGGCGGGGTCAGAAAATTATGGGTCTGGCTGGACAAAAGGGGTGCTGGGAGAGTGGGGGCAGGCTCCCCCAATTTCCCCTTCTTAGGCCTCATCTCCCAGTGTGCCTCAAAGCCCCAAGTCTGGCATCCTTATTCTCAGCCACCACAAAGTCTGCCCTCCCCCAGGCCCTGCGAGGTCCCAGCCTCACAGACAGAGCAGATGTGACTTTGAGGCAGGAGGAACCTGTGGTGGCTTTATAGCAGGACTGTGCCAACCTCGTCCACTTCTTGCCCACCAACCCCATCCCCAGCCCACATCCTACCAAGCACACATGCCACATGGAGAGGGAGAGTCACACATGCCCCCATGCCCTCCCAAAGCGACCCAACAAATGGCCACATCTCAGTGCCAGGTGAGCAAATCGCTGTACAAACAGCTCCTATTCCCCACCCCAGAAGTGGCTGCATCCCAGCGCTAAATAATTTCAGGGATTCCATGCTAGCAAAATATGGATTTCATGTTCATTATACCATGTTTTGATGTGGTATTTTCTAATAAAACAACCTCCAGGGAATGAGAATTATAATCCAGTGTCAAAACAGAGCCCTCACCTGCGTGTGCAAATAGATCCACACCAACTTTAGACCACACCCTGAACTGTTCATTGCTTATCAACATAGCCTCTTTTACTCTGTTTAGGTTGGCACCGGGGGCCTGTTTCACACATTTTAACAATTTCTCTCTCTCTCATTGTTCATTTGTGGCCAATACCGTATCTCTCCGGCTCTGCACTTACATTTCTCCATGTACAAGCGTCTTTCATGTCCTCTTGTGAGCATGTCAGCTTGGATCATGTTGATATGTAAGGTCTTGGCCACCTGATGTTAATAGCCCTGAATACCCTCTATAAACTCCCATCATTAGCTGTAGCCTCAGCAAATTCATTCCAAAACCTTTCTGAGACTGAGCACCAGACCCCACACCCCTCTCAGAGTTGGGGATAGAGCCCAGGAGTCCTGACTCCCAGCTCATTCAAGCTTCCCTTTTGTCTGGTCCTTGTGGGTCATTTTACATGAATCATACCATGCATTCATTTGCATAGCAGCAGAAACTCCCACATGAAGCCTAAGTATCATGAACAGATTTAGCAGTAGTGAATCTCTTGCTGACCCGGATTCATAGGGGGAGGCAGGGAACACTTTCTGTAGGGTAGCAGGGGCAGATCAGCCTTCATAGAATTACAGACCATAACGCCAGAAGGAACCGCTTTGAGTCTGACTTCCTATGTAACACAAGCCTGCTTGAACCAGACTGGAACATTTAGAGAAAGATCCAGTCCAGTGACAGGGTGTTAGACCCTCAGCAGGGGCGTTTTTACGGGATGGGAGAACAGGCAGATACTGGACACAGTGTTGCTATATAATACTTTAAATACTTTTTATGGTTTACAAAATGGATCTTATTTACTTTACATTTATACACCAAACATACTATACCAGAGCCCAGTAGTTAGACGTTTTGATGGTTAGTTGGGGTTTAGTTTAGTTACAAGGTGCAGGGAGTTTACAAGTACCACACCATATATAAACAGGGCTTTGGATTATTGAAAGATGTTAAATTGCAAATATGTGAAGTTTTTATTTATAATTTACTTTGTGATGTTATTAGTTTTTTGTTTTTGTTGTTTTGGGCCTTTACCCTTTGTTTTAAAGAGACAATTTTGGGCAGGCTGCCATGATCCAACACACGCCATTTTTAAAAAAAATGTATATATTTTTATAGCAGTTCCACTGGTGTTATTTCTTTATCTGCTGATCCTTCATTTTTTCCCAAGGACATAAAGTTATTTGGTACAAATAGGTTTTGACCACTTAACCTTTAAGTTCTTGCCTTGGTTGCCAAAATGAAGGTCATGGACTCAGTTTTCAAACACACAACAGCCACACTAAACCCCCATGGCCTATAACATATTATATAGATTTATAGGTTTTTTTATATCCCAATACTCCCCATGTTGATACATGATTAATACCATTAATTATTATATTACTTTATAATTTTGCAAGCCATTTAATTTTATATATTATTTGCCTTAGAATTTTTGTTGATTTTTTTATTTGGCAGTATAAATATAACATAACAAGGGTTAATAAAATTATTAATACAAATAGTATAACCTTAGGATGTAACATTAAATTTGGAAAAGCTGTAAAGCTTGGAAGACCATTTTTTAAAAACATTATAATAATGGTGGACTGTTAATTTTTGGGGTGGCTTTTTTAAAATTTTAATATTTGACCATTGTGGACTGGAAGGTTTACTTTTTTTAAAATGATCAGATTTAGATATAATTCACTTTGTGATGTCATTAGTCTTTTGTGTCTGTCGTCCTTAGCCTTCACCCTCTGTTCCACAGAGACAGCCCTGGGCAGGCCACAATGATCCAAGATGCACCATTTCCTCCAATTCTTATACATTTTTATAGCTGTCCCACTGGGTAATTTCCTTATCTGCTGATTCTTCATTTTTTCCCAAGCTGTTTTGTATGTAAGCAAAGTCAGAATGAGCTCTCCCCCAACATCTGGTGGTGAGCTGTGGAAAAGGATTTCAGGGGCTGATTTCATGCGCATGGGCGCACCCACCCTGCCTAGCATGATGGCACTGCTTGCCCAAATGGTCACTTTGGCTGCTGTGGGATCCCCCGTCTCTTTGTGATTGGGGCAGGAGTAATAAAGTGCTGTTATCCTGGTTATGTGAATCAAGGACAGAAGAACTGTACTTGGCATTTTATGACTGAGGGACTCACCCTCAACTAAGCAGCACTTGCTAGGCAAAGGACATGGGTTACAAAGCCCAGGGAATTGAGAGAGAGAGAGAGAGAGAGAGAGAGAGGCAGAGGCAGGCTGGGGACAGATATTTGTTCTTGGCACTGTGGGCCCTCTTTGAGGTCTGTAAAGACCACTTTCATCCCTCATTTCTCCATGGTGTAATAACAAAATTAAGTTTGACTCAATTAGGAGTCTTGTTACATACTGCAGAACTAAAGTCACAGATATGTAGGTTCAACTAAATAGAACCTACTTTGGGCTGTGTTGGGGGGTGCTGAAGACATATTGGTGAGCTAGCAGGATGGCTCGCGGAGAGATGTAGGCAGCTGGAGGAGAGGACTGGAGTAGACTCCCACAGAGAAGAGTGGCAATCATCTGTTGAGGGCTCGAGCAGCAGAAAGCGTGAGGTGTCTCCATGCCTTCCCCCCATTTCAACCCAGGCTGGGAGATGAACTCTGTAGATGAACTTCTGAACTCTGGTGCTGCACTGACCAAGGACAGAAACTGTGGGTAGGGTGACTTTTAGGTTGCTGGACTTAAAACCCTGAGGGGAAAAGGACACTGCCAAACTTACTGGGGGGGGGGCAGGGGTTGAGTCTTTTGCACATGCCGCATCGTTTCCCTATTTATTAAAAGGCTTTTGCTTCCCTCAGACTCTGTGCTTGCGAGAGGGGAAGTATTGCCTCTTAGAGGCAGCCATGGGGGTGGTATGTAATTGTCCCTGGTCACTGGGTGGGGGTTCAAGCCGGTTTTGCATTGTGTTGTTGAAAAGGAACCCCTAGATACTGAACCTGGCCCTTGTTGCTGCCAACTTAGATGGGCAGAACAGTTACATGTACAAATAGGTTTTGACTGTGTGACCTTTAAGTTTTTGCTTTGGTTGCCAAAATACAGGTCATGCACTCAGGTTTCAAACACACAACAGCCACATTAGGCCCCATAGAGGATATCATATTACATCCCAACAAGGGAATCCACCACGACCCTTGGTAAATTGTTGCAGTGGTTAATTACTCTCGCTGTTAAAAATGTTGTGCCGTATTGCCAGTCTAAATTTGTCTAACTTCCAAGGCTTAAGCTTGTGTTAGACCTTTGTCTGCTAGAGCAGGGGTTCTCATCTTTTTTCTCTGAGGCCTCCCTCGACATGCTATAAAAATTCCGGGGAGGGGGGGCAGAGGGGCCTTGGGCACAGGTGTAGTTTGACTATTTTTGGGGGGCATGGGGGACAGTGGGGCCCAAGCCCCACATAGCAGGTGGGGGGGCTTAGCTCAAAAAGTTTGAAAACAGCTTAGGGTGAAGGAAGAGGATAGTTAGGGGCTGTGTGTGGGCAGGGGATAGCTCATGGTGAAAGGGGGTAGAGGGGTTAAATCAAAATGCAGGGAGGGGGGTAGCTCAGGATCCGGGAGGGAATAGCTCAGGGTATAGGGAGAGGGGTATTAAGGACTGTGCTGGGGGGATGCCCCTGCAGTCCCTGTTCCCAGAGGGGTCTGCCAGCCATGGACCTGGGGCTCTTACTGGCTGCCACTGTGGGAGCAAAGGGGGCTCGGAGCTTCAATCTAGGGCACCAGCAGGAGAGGCAGGACCACTCCTGCTGCTGCTGCCTGCTCCATGCACCATCCACAGCAGCGGTCTCACATTGCCAGGCTCTGGCTTCCCACCTCTGACCTGCCTGGGGTGGGGAGTGGGAGGTGTGGAGCTGCCCTGGGACTGCTGTGATTTTGCACTACAGTTTGGGCGAGGGACAATGCCCCCATGTCCCCAATTCTGCCCCTGTGCTCAGGGCTTCTGCCCCACAGGGAACACCGGAGCTGAAGGATTCAGTCCTATGCCTCCCCCAGTTTCAGCCCCGTAAGGGGGGATATTGGAAATCAGAGCTTCAGCCCTGCAGCTCCCCCCATCTCAGCCCTGCAGGGGGATGCCGGGGATTGGGACTTCTGCCGCAGGGCCCCGTGGCCCCCTTGAAAGGGCTTGTGAACTCCCTGTGGGCCACAGACGCCCGGTTGAGAACCGCTCTGCTAGACTAAAGAGTCCATCATCAAACATTTGTTCCCCAGGTAGGTTTTCATAGACTGAGATGAGCACGTCTTAGTCTTCACTTCATTCATCTAAATAGTGATAGATCCAGCGCCTTGAGTTGATCAGGCAAGTTTTCTAATGTTTTAATCATTCTCATGGCTGCTCTCCGAATCCTCTCAAATTTATTAATATCCTTCTTGAAGTGTGAGCTCCAGAACTGGCCACAGGAGTCCAGCAGTGGTCATGCCAGGACCAAATAAAAAGGTAAAATAACCTCTCTGCTCCTACCCCAGATACCCCTGTTTATGCATCCAAGGATTGGCCACAGCATTGCATGGGGAGCAACTTCACCCAGGCAGTTCTTGTTATCTCTGCTGATTCTACCACTTAGTGCAGGGTCGCCTGGTAAGCTTGTGTCATGGGAGCCACAGCTGAGACCCTCCAGCACTATAGGGGGACCAGATATGGGGCAAAATGGGTCTGGGTGGGTGGGTGGGGGAAAGGAGCTTAGATGGCATTCCCCATTCCCCCCCCCCCCCCCCTTTTCAGCCCCCATCTTCCTGTCTGTCCCCCCTGCCCAGCCCACCCCCCTCACTCTCAGCCACCCCAAAGTCGGCCTCCGTCCATTCCCTGACGGGTCCAGGCCTCACAGACAAGAGACATGACCTTGAAGCAGGAGAAAGCGGCTGTGGTTTTACAGCAGGACTGAGCAATTGCAAACACTGCATCCACTTCGCACCTGCCGGACCCTCCCCCCACATCCTACCAAGCACACACACCACAGAGAAAGGGAGTTGCACGTGTGACCCACTCCCATCACAGAGAGTCTGGGGGTGGGGGTGGGGGCGGGAAGAGAACAGAAAAGAGGGCACTAAACCCAGGGGTCCTGATTACCAGCCCTCCCACCACACAAGACACTAGAGCTCCATTCCTTTCCCAGAGCCAAGTCGTCCTGATGCACAGGCCTCCTGCTGTAACCCACCAACCCCACTCCTCTCCCACAGCCAGCCAAGGATAGGACCCAAAAGTCCTGAGCCTCCAGCTGCCCCCATTCCCCTGCTAGAGGGTTACTCGCTGGGCACCCATGTGGAGGAGTCCTGCTTTCCCCAGTCCCTCTGATTGGCACTTACCTGCGCACAGGTAGAGGAGCAGAGGCAGGGGGTCCATCCTGTGATGGGTGAGGGGTGTGTGTGGAGCGTGGATGCTCTTGTAGGACGTGTGAGGTTCAAGGGCACTGCCTGGAGAGGAGGCAGCAGAGCTCAGAGGAAAGAGAAGTGGTATCTGAAAAGAGAAACACTGCCAGGGGTGGAGCAGGGACTCAGGGTGTTATAGAGTGGGAATAGAATGGAGAAGAATGGGAAAAAAGCCAATTACACTGAAACACCCAACTAGTCAGACACACACAGCTGTATGGAGACTGATGAAAAAAAACAAAATGACTAAACACCCACACCCTGAACTCCCCCATACCCCTCCATGCCAGTGGTCAGCTAGACATTTTCCACCCCCCCCCCTTTGTAAATTCAAACATCCCTCTAGTTTCAAATCTTGGGGAAAATACTGCACACACACCTATCCTGAAACAAACACACAACCAGACAGACAGACAACTGGACAGACAGACACAGACACACACAGCTACATTGAGAGACAGATACACAGTTAGAAACAACTGGAGTGAGATATGCACACAGCTGAACAGACACTCTTACAAACTCAGGGCCATCCTTGGGCACACGCAGAATATGCAGCTGCATAGAGCAGGGCACCTGAAAATTTGGGGCACCCCTGGGTCTTAATATCCACCCATCCACCTCCTCCTATGCCTGTTTTATGGCAACTGCAGCCTGGTGAGTCTTCCTCTGGAGGGGATCTAGGCCTTGTCTACACTAGCAAGTTGGAGCGCATTAAATCAGCCCTGGGCGCCATAACTCCTGAGGTGTCCACACTGGCAAGGCATATAGAGTGCCTGGAACCTGCAGCTGGAGCGCCCCTAGAAACCCACCTCCATGAGAGGCATGAAAGTTTCTGCGTCCAGGCTGAAGCGCCGCAGTGCCAGTGTGGATGCCCTGGCCTATTACTGCGCTCTGACTGGCCTCCAGGATGTGTCCCACAATGCCTGTTCTAGCCACTCTGGTCATCAGTTTGAACTCTACTGCCCTGGCCTCAGGTGACCAACCATCAGACCTGTCCTTTAAATTATCTGGGAAATTTGAAAGCACATCTTTCCAGGCAACCATGCCTCCATGCGCCAGGTGATCCCCAGCAAGATCCCTACTTATACAGCCCAATAGGATGTTGGCCTTCTTGGCAACAATTGCACACTGCTGACTCATAACCAGCTTCTCATCAACTGTAATCCCCAGGTCCTTTTCTGCAGAATTATCTCTCAGGGTTTGGAAAGAGCCCAGCACTCCAGTGATCTCTGCTGCTGATACTGTGCTGAAGGCTGTTGACAAGTTCTGCTATCTTGGAAGCGTACCCTCCTCCGGTATAAACACTGTTGATGATGTAATTGCTCGATTAGCCAAAGCCAGCGCTGCTTTTGGAAGATTGACCAAACGCCTATGGAATGATGCTGGTGTTAAACTTCATAGGAAGGTGGTAGTTGGTCAAGCAGTTGGACAGTCACCAGTTGTCCTGTTATATGGTCCATGACTCTGATCCATACATCGCTCCACATTTTGAAACTTGATCAGTTCCATATGCGCTGCCTCAGGAAGATTGTCCATGTGAATTGGTGGGACAGAATTCCAAACACAGAGGCCTTTTAGCTGTGTGGTATCATGGGCACGGAAGCAATGCTTATGAACAAATAGTTTCTCTGGATTGGTCATGTTATGAAGATGGATGACACGTGGATACCGAAGATGGTCTTCTACTGCCAGCTTGTTTGTGGAAAACACTCCTTTGGTGGTTAGTATAAGCCAGTGGTCCCCAACATGGGGCCTGTGGGTGCCCGCCAGGGCATGTATGTGCACCCATCTACTGGCTGCTGGACTGCTAGGGGCAGATTTTCATACAATTCAAGCACATGTTAGCACAATTACACACTCAGGTGTGTAAAATGCAAGTGCAAATTGTCAATTCTGTTGTTCCTTTATGCGTGTTATTGCAGTAGTTAATTGGGTGATTACAGATGCACTTTGCACAGATGACTGCACCCTACGTCTAATTGCAAATGGAGTTCTAGGGCTACATATATCTTCTGAAATACAAGACCCAACACCAAATTTCTTAACAAGAACAGCATAGGTAGTTCCCACATGGATTCTTATTGCTTTAGTTAACTTCTACTGTCCCAACATGAGAACTGGAAATGCCATCAGAAATTATCTTCTGCATCTTTCAGTTTCCAGGCCGCTTACTGAACATTAGATCAGATAAGCCACAGTAGATACCTCCTGTCACTCAGGCCCTCTCTATGGTGTAGCTTCTTGCCCTAAACTATTTCCACCCTTGATACCATGGGTCACAGCCAGTGAGAGGCGCATTTCTGAGAACTCTAGAGGGGACAAAGCTCCAGGGACTCCAGGTGTTGTTACCACCACATCATCTGAATCTGCTCACAGCAGGATCAAGCTCCACCACCTCTTCCACCAGAGCTGCTGTTGTGGCAGCCACACCAGGGCTAGATCAATTCTCAGTCCAGACACCAGGGCCCCTTTTGAGTGTGGGCCTGGTGCCAATTGAAACCAGATATTGGTGGCAGTTCAATCATGGGAGGTTTCCCACCAATTGCCAGAGTAGATGCTGCAGACATGACCTCTCAGCTCACCCCCTATGAATACTGACTTACAGGTTTAGCTCTTTACTTGCTCAGCCACTTTCACTGCAAATTTCAACACCAACATCTTGGTGCTCCATCATGTGGTGTTCCAGCAGATGGGCAGGGGTCGGTACATTACCTGCACTGATTTTTGTTGCACGATGCTTGCAGAGCATGCTGGAAAGAATTTTTAAAAAGCAATTCGTTTACCAGATTTTAAGCTAAAGCTATTAGCAATTCAGTCTGTTAGATGCAGACGTGATCATTCCCACTAGAAGGCTAGGCCAAAATACTCACTGTGGGCAGATTCTAGCACCCCTCTCCCCACACATTCTGTAGTTCTCTTCCTCTGCAGGGAGAGCCATTGGAATGATTGATAATTTTTCTTTTTTACAGAAACAATCTGGCAATTCTGACATGATTTCATTAAATGTTGTGTTTGTCATGGGTACACAGGCTTGGTGCTCTGGAAGGGCTCTGAATGAAGTTCAGACAGGACCCTCTTGCAGTGTCAGGGCACACTCTCCCTTGGCTTCAGCACCTCCTTGGATCTCTTCCGACCTTGGAGCAGTCAGCACCCCTGTTGGTGCCATGAGCGCCCCAGGGTGGGGAAGCCTTACATGCCCCCAAAAGGGCCATGCACCCCAACTTCACAGTCAGCAGTGACTCAGCCAGCGAGGTGAAGCAGGAGGGTTTATAGTCGTCTGGAACACGGCCTAGAACAGATCTTGTTAGCACAGAAAGCAGGAAGATTCAGCAAAATCTATCCATTAAATCGTCAGCTTCAGTCTGGTCATAGCCACAGGAGCTCAAACTTTGTACAGTTTGACTTGTGCAGCGGCAGGCTGCCCCAGGGCTGTGGCCAGGGAGGACGACTCCCCCTCCCGGCACTCACCCTACCCAGACTCCACTCATCCCACCTGGAGAACCAGAGTGCAGTATCCAGCCTGACTCATAAGAGACCTCCCCCGCCAGCCTCTGCTTGAACCAAAGCCCATCAGAAGAAAGACTTACGAAAAGCAATGAAGTGTCAGTGGGAGACACACCTAAGCCCCTCCAGACAAGGTGACAGGATTAAGGAAACTCCCCTAACCTCATTTGCATCAAAGATGGGACAGGGAGGCATCTCCATTAGCATACAGCAGGGAGACCAGAGATTCCAAAGCAAGAACCGCACTGAACTCTGGGACCAGGGAAGCACTGCATCATGGGGGATCTCTGCTCCAGATGGTAATGACGCCATGCCTGCACACACCCACTTATCAGCCCAATTCTAGTAATAAATCCTCTGTTGGTATCCAAAATACTGAAGCTGCCTAATTGCATTATGAACTCCCTTGAAGGAGCACCATCAATAGCCAGGAATGATCAGTTCCTATTGTCTAGCCTGAACAAAACAACTGTGGTATTCTCCCTTGAGCCATCGGTTACTCAAACAAATCTAGTGTTATTTCCCTGCAAAAACCTCTACCCACTCTCAAGAATGGGCTCTGATGCCTGGAACCAAATGTTACATCAGTTCCATTAGGACTTAACCTTCCCCTGATTGTTTGTGCTGGGGGCTCTGCCTGTCTCCAGCACCACCTGGGAACCCTGATGGATTCATGCTTCACGGAATGGTGAGAACCCACCACCCTCTCTCTAGGTACAGCCTTCTGACCATGACTTGTGTGATCAGTTATAGTTTGCTAAGCCCAACATTGTAATCAAATTTAAGTTCAATTTAATATTATAACTGTTTTGTTTGTTTGGCTCCTATGGTTACTATGTAATAGTAGGATTTTATGTTTATATTTTGTATGATGAAAGATAAGAATAATAATGTAGTATGTATTAATGTAGATTAATACATACATTATTATCCTCTGAGCCATTGGTAAAGATGCATCAGCCAGAATCTAGTGTCTGAAGCACATTTCAGGGCAGTACTAGACCTTTAGGGTCACCACTTGTTAAAGAATGCAAGTATTATTTTCTCCTGCATTCCAAGTCGATGTTCCTGTACAATTGTTCAAATATGCTGTCTTGTTTTGTGTGTGAATGAGGAATGTGTGTGTAGGAAAATAAGTGTGAAGGCCATCACTGGACCAGATGTTCTAGGGAGGTACCGAGGACAGAGTGATGGTGCCAGGAGATTTCAACATGCCCGTATTGAAATGTCAGAGGAGGGCAGATTGATGACTCTAAAGATGAGGCAGGCACCTATAAATCTGGACAGAATAGCTGTGATCAAAACCAGCATGGGGTAACTCCCTGAGAGACTGATGAAAGAGCAAGGATGAGAAGAACAACTTGAGAAAACAAACACTGATTACAGCATGACAATGCAAAACTCATTGGTCCCAATGAAGGAAAATCACTATATAAACCAGGTGCTTTGCCATTGAACTTTGGGTTCATCCTGCCAAGACTTCCCCCAGAGCATCGTGTTGCGGCCGACAGAACCCAGCTCCTCCCTGCCCGAGATCAACCTAGCTGGCAACTTGATTGCTCCTGACCCTGGACTGGTAACTATAACATCGACTGGCAGGACAGTGTGTGTGTGTGTGTGTGTGTGTGTGCGCGCGCGCACACTCATCTGATTCTGAAGCAGGAAGAACCCAGCCTCGGGGAACCTAGGTCCTGCAGGATAGCTCCATTGGGAGGGAACTGGCAGAAGGGAGAAGTAGAGCTCCATATGAGAACACAAGTGACACAAGCAGTACATTGATAGAATTACCACCCCCACACTCCCCTCCCCAGAACAGTAACCCAAATAAATGAACGTACCCCAAAGTAACGGGAAAATCTGGTAACATTTGAGCAGCAGCTCCTATGGTTTCAACTTGCCATTTCATAAAGGAGCTTGATGGTTTGTTTCTTACATGTATCCTGAGCAAAGGGCGGTTTGAATTAGGGTTTATCCAATGTGAAACAAAACCCTCCCCTCCCAGAAAGGAAATAATTTAACAAATCACCATTGATACAGTCTTAGGTATTTACATATTGACATAGCACCTTTCCGTCAGGATGGTTTTCACACCAACTCCAATTTGATCTTACAAAATATTGCATAGAAGATGGGAGTTTTCCTGCTGTGAGCAGACAGCGTCCCCTCCCCATATGACAGTAAAAGCTATCTTCCATGGTGGCTGTGTTTGCCAAATGATTTTCCAGTCATCCCCTACTCTGATATCTATGTTCGCTATTTGGGAAGCTCTTTTGTTGTTCTGGAGTCCACTCCTGCAAATTCCCTATTCCCTGGTCCAACAGCTGAGCCAGGAACATTTGCATTTCTGCAAGTTATGAGGAGAGAGAGGAGACAGCCACTTCTTCCTAAACCACACCCATCTCCCTGGGGCACCTATTCCTTGCTCTCTGCTTGGGGCAGTGTTTGCCATTCCCATCTCAGCAAGGCCATGTAGCCATGCGCCCAGCCCTGTGTGGGATTGTGAAATTGTAGCTCTGCAGTGCTGCTAACCACACAGCAAGTTACCCCACAGGATTTCTGACCCTAAGGAGCCATTTCAGAGACACATGCTCTGTCCTGATCGTAAACATCCTCCCATTCAAGCCGTGCTGAAAATGTTCTGTGGATTTTTCTACTGCCAGGAGCTGCCTCGGGCTGGTGCCATCATTTCTCTCTGGCAGACTTGGACTTTGGCTGTAATAAGCTCCAGCCCTCCCCAGTGCTGTGTGTCAATGGTGCCCTCGAGCCATCAGTGTCCAATATGAAAGGGGGTTTGAAACTGGAGTAGGCCCAGACAGGAGCAGTTACAGGAGCCTTTTTCCAACTCTGCGAAGGCTACGTCACATTGTGCTGGCCACTGGAACGTCTCACCCAGCCCATACAACGGTTTTGCAACTCTGGCACCACCACAGACAACGCTTCTGCAATAGGAGCAGAGCCCTACAAAGGGATTTAGCCATTTAAATAACCAGAGCCTGGTGTGATGGGTTCTCTCATCGGGACCCCCTTGGGACTGTCACTGGATGTGCTGAGATACCACTGAGTCTAACCCTTCTGCCAACCTAGGCACCCCTCAACTCTGTCTTGCTGAGCCAGACCTTTCAGGCCTCCTCCAGCACAGACACAGAGATAGGACCAAGCCCTTCTGCAGAATACAGACACCGAGATCAGACTCAGTTAAAGGGACTTGTCTCAGCACCCCAGTGCACAGCCCTTCTGGGAGCCGGAACCCCAGAGAAGTTTGTCTCACACTGTGTAAAGTTTCATACAGCATCAGTTCATATTATTTGCCCTCTTTCTCGAAGTAAAGAGAGAGATGTACAAACTGTTTGCCCCCCCAGGTAACAATGACTTACACTGGGTTTAATAAACAAACGTGATTTTATTAAGTATAAAAGGTAGGATTTAAGTGATCATAAGAGGTAACAAATAGAACAAAGTTAGTTACTAAGAGGTAATTTTATTCCTGTTTTGTAACTGAGAAGCCAAGTCAGAGGGGAATTCTCTGTGTTTTAGATCTTTTTATTTATCCTGTAAAGTTACCGTCCATCCTGATTTTGCAGGTGATCTTCATTTATTTACTTTTTTTTTTTTTTTTTTAAATAAAATTCTTCTTTTAAGAACCTGATTGATTTTCAGTGTCCTAAAAGCCATGGATTTGGTCTGTGCTCACTTTGTTAACCTATTGGTTGGTATATTATTCTCAGACCTCCCCAGGAAAGGGAGTGAAGGGGCTTGGGGGAATATTTGGGGGGGAGATAGGGCTCCAAGGGACCCCTCCCTGAATGTTTGTTTAAATCACTTGGTGGTAATACCGTCCAAGGAAAGGAATTTGTGCATTGGGGAAGTTAACAACCTAAGATGGTGGAATACAAGCTTAGGGGGGTCTTTCATGAGGGTCCCCACATCTGTACCCCAGAGTTCAAAGTGGGGAGGGAACCCTGACATGGTTAGGATCATTCTGAAGCAGAAGTATAGACCTTAGGATGTTAAAAGGACACTTTTTAGCTGAAAGTAGCTGGAGGGCTTTTTTCCTCTGCCTGAGGGCAGAGTAGTTAAGTTCCTGCAAGGGAATTCACAACCTGTTTCCTCCTCCCCCCCCATCTAGCTCTCAAGTTTGGCTAGACTAAGCACAGGAAGGCTAGGATGATGGAAAGTGAGGTCCAAAAGAAACTAGAATTAGCCAGACTAGAAGCTGAAGAGAGTCAGAAAGAACAAATGGCCTTAAAGCACTTGGAGTAGGACGCAGAGGAGAAGAAGGAAGCAAAATGCTTGGAGGCAGAGGCAGCCAGGGAGGAGGCTACCCATAAAAGAGCTCTGGAGTTAAAAGGCTAAGAAATATGGGCCCAGATTTCAGCCCAGAAACTGGCTGTTATGGGGTTGAAAAGACTGAATCCTTCAGCAGCTGGCACCACTTCCCCAAAAATCCACAAATGGGAGCAACTATGTCCACAGTATGATGAATCTAGTGATATTGCTGAATATTTCATCACCTTTGAGAGACTGTGCACCCTCTCTGAAATTCCTGAAGATCACAAGATAACCACATTGGTAGCAAGATTCACTGGAAGAGCTCTGGACATATTCAACAAGATACCTATTGAGGATGCTTCTGACTACAGTGTGACAAAGTTCCAAGCCTGTATTATTGGGTCCCACGCTTCCAAGCGGATTCAGTCATCTCAGGTACTCACTAAGGCCTCAATGTGACCTTCCTTTCACAGGGTAGCAGCAAGAATCACAGCCTATTGAGTTACTTTCCTCACAAGCCAGTATGGGAAATGGGAAGGGGAAATACCCCACAGCCTTTGTTGCTCCATAGAGCTCAGTAGGCACAGTTCAGCCTCTTGCCTGGACTGAGTCCTGCTTCCCCTCTCAAGAGGATCTCTATAGAGTATGGGGGAGGGGAGAACCTGGGCCCACCCTCTACTCCAAGTTCCAGCCCTGGGACCCTAATGGTAGCAGCTGTTGGTGGCTTTCCCTTCACTACTGATACTGCTTTGATTCCCTAGGCCACTTCCCTGTGATCCCCTTTTCCCAGTTTCACCCTTACCTCAGGATATCAGCAATGCTGTTTCTGCTCCAACACCTTTCACCTAGGCTCTCGAGAGAGAGAGTGAGTGAGTGAGTGAGTGAGCGAGCATGCTGGAAATGAGAGCTTTTAAGCAGTATGAGTGGGACCTTAATTGGTTCCAGCTGTCTCCATTAGCCTAATGGCCTTAACTGGTTAATTGGTGTCAGGTGTCTTGATTGGCCTGGAGTAGCCTTTGTTTGGCTACCCAGGGAATAGGGACTTGCTCATTTTGAAGCTGCTTTCCCTGCCTTCCTCTCTGACCTGGAGGAAGGTGGAAGGCTGTTATACCTACTGCTAGTACTGCTAGGCCCTGGGCTCTTATTGCAGCTGCTACTGCTCCAGCTACTCACCTATCTGGACCAGACAACTCCCCCTGCCTTCTCTGTTACCGGGCTGGTGTCCTGCTCCGGGTGGCTGGTGCTTCTCCTGCTGCAGCCCCTGGGGGGGCTGCTGGCCTGGTCCCCAGAGGGTGGGCATGAGGGACCCCAGCCCCAGCTGTTGCTGCTGTGGATGTCACCACCTGAGAGGGGTCTTTCCTGCTGACCACTGGAGCTGCTTCTGTGTTTGCAGCCTGGGAGCTGCTGGAGCCTCAAGGTGGAGAAGAAGAGGCTCGTTTGCTGCTGGGGGAGTATGCAGGGACTCTGCAGACCAGTGTGGAGGGGGCCGTCTAAGACTGAGTAACTTTCAAATTGCTCTTGTGGTGGGGGTCTAGATGGTGTTTGTGGGGATACTGGGGGTATGATGTGGAGCCTGCCCCTTGGTCCATCTGTGTCCCCCTCTGACCCCCCCACCACTGTCACGGCCCCCTCCACCGCCCCCATCTGCCTCTGCTCTTGCCTCGGGGACTCAGCTGCTTGCTTTGCTGGCCATGCCCTTTTGCCACCATCTGGGCCTGAGGCAGCAGCCAACACAAACTGACCCCCCCCCCTGGACTGCTCCCCCCCACCCCTGCAGCAGACCCCCAGCTTTGCCCTTACTACCTGCCCCTTGCAGCCTTTGCTCCCCCTCATTGCCCCAGCCTCTCAGCAGCTTTAGTTTGTTTGCCTGCCCCACCCTTTTCCCGCTGCAGTTCTGTTTGCTTGTTCGCCCCTTAACTTCCCTATCCTACCTCCATCCTGGTGATTAGCCCCGTGCTCCATGCGCCTTCCCATGTGCTTGTGCCCCTCCCCCATTTCAGTTTGAAGCCCTGTATCACTGCACCCCTCCCCATGCTATTATAACGCCCCCCCCTCCGTGCAGCTAGAGGAGCTGGAATCCCATCCTGTGTCGGTGACTGAACCCCCGCATGAGTCCTTGCCTTCATAGCCGCCCCATCCAACCCCTCCCCTTCGGTGCCCTCCTCCCCTGCCTGTAGCCTAGCAGGGAGGAGTGGTCGACCTCCCGCCCTTTCCCCTCCAGCCTCGCCTCTCACTATGGCAGGGAACAAGGTGGGTGGGAACCCTTGGGCAGCCCCCACTTCTTCTCCTCCACCTGCCCCCTGTTGTCCCCTGTGGCTCCCACCTCAACCGCCGCTGACAATCCACCTGCTACCACCCCTGCTGACGCACTGTCAGCGGCAGACAAAGGGGTGGACTCCACTGTGGCCATGTCCCTTGCCCCCTCTGATTCTGGGGGACCCCCCCCAGCCAGCGGTAAAGGACAGGGAAAGAAGAAGGGCAAGGGCCCTGCCAAACAGGCTAGGCCCTCCATGGTAGGGACTGTCCCTTCTACTGTGGCCCCGCCACCGGCCGCGGCGTCCCTCCCCACTACTTCCTCCACCAGCTCTGCGAATGCCCCTCTCCTGGCCCCCAGGGCATATGCCCAGGTGACAGCGGCTCCCCCGCCTGCTGCTACATCGTCTCCCACAGTCATCACCTCTGCTACCATCTCTGGCAGCCTGGGCCCCTTCCCCACCTTGACCAAGAAGCACGGTGTCCGTTGCCTCCTGGTGCCCGCCTCGCCCCACGTGGAGACCTACATGTGGGCGTTGGCGAGGGTGGTGGGGCCCACGGCCATAGTGGCGGCCTCCAAAATGTACGGGAAGGTGGTCTTCTTTCTGGCAGCGCAGGCTGCCACCCAGGAGGCGGTGAAGAAGCGGGGGCCTGGCGGTGGGGGGGCGTGTTCGTCTCCCTGGAACTTCTAGAAGACCTGGCCGGCCGGTTGGTCCTGACCTCTGTTCTGCCGTTCCTCCCTAATGCCGCCCTGCTACCTTGCCTCTCTACCCTGGAGAAACCCCTCTCCATAGTCAACCCTCTCTCGCTGGGCTGCAAAGACCTCGCCCTCCGTTATGTCCTCTTGTTCCATTGGCAGGTGCAGCTTCAACGGCCACCAGTGGCACGTGACGGAGAGGCCCTCAAGGGGTCCTTCCTGGTGCCCCACCAGGGGGCCCGCTATTGGGTGCATTACTCTATGGGGGCATGCCCGGAGGGACTGCCCCTTGGCCCAGTACGGAGGAGTGTCCGGGACCCCCAAGCCCCTGCAGGGTACCGGCCCCATCATCGTCGGCACACCTGGCTGCCCAGCACCCAGAGCCGCCCTCCTCTTTCCTGACCCACCACAGCTCCTGCTCAGGCCCTAGGGGCACCTCCCCCAGCATGCCCAGCGTGCAGTGTGGCAGGGCCTATGGAGGAGGGTGAGGTGGGATTACCACCAGGCATGGTGAAGGGCCTGCCCCGGGGGGGAGTTTTCCCTCCCTCATGCCGCCCCATCACTACCTCTCTGAGTTTCTGTGCCACCACGCCTACCACCCGGCCCAACCTCTGTTCATCGGCTCACCGATTATACCATGGAGGGCTGGATCCAAGTACAGGGGAAGCGGGGCCAGTGGAAGGCTTGAGCTCCGCTCCTCCCAGCTGATTTGGAGGCCCCTCAAAAGATCAGGAAGGGGGCCCCTGACACCGAGCCTTCTGCCTTTCCCCCAGATGAATCCCATCTGCGGGAGCCAGCTGGAGATGATTTGGCAGCAATGGAGGGTAGCACTGCCTCTCCTCCGGAGTCCCTCCTCAAGGGGGCTTCTGATGGAGCCCCTCCTGCCCCCTTGACACCTATGGCCCCTGCAAGTTTCAGGCGAGCGTCGCTTTGGGTGCCAGCGAAGAGCTCCCCGGTGGGTGGTGACTTCCCCTCAAAGATGATATTTCCCCTTCTGTTCTTTAACATAAGCTGAAGGTTGTATTGAGTAAGTCAATATTCTCTAGTGAGACATCACGTAACAACACTATAGATTTTCACTAATGCTCTAAGCACTCTCTCCTTTATAAACTCAAACAAACTGGCCTGCGAGAGATTTAAAACAATAACTTTAAGCAATTGCTTTTAATAGTCTAAACTTGTCTCTTTTGGGCCAATCCATTCAAGTAGCCATGATCACGCTCTTCATAGTGCCTTAAAGATAATACCTCCTTGGAACTGCCATAAGGTGTCAGGTACTAAAGTACCGATGCCTGATGTCATCATAAAGGTCATAAGAAACCTTGGTGCCTTGTATCGTTCATTGATAATGACTGCAGAGCCTCAATGCCTGCAAGACTGTGTTGTGTATTCCAATGGCTCTCAAACGTTTTTACTGGTGACCCCTTTCACATAGCAAGCAGTAGCATAGCTGCGGGGGTGGGGGGGGGGGGGGG
>NC_048301.1:141501872-141610037 GCF_013100865.1 Trachemys scripta elegans
TTTTTATACTACCGCCATCTACTGGATACCCATGGAACCAGCAGAGAAACTGAGCTGAAATCTGAGCACTTGGTTGGCAAATGGCCAGTAGAAACAAAAAATAAGTTATCACCTCACCCATCTTGTGATGTTGTTGATTGGAATTTCACCCCTTTTAAGCAATTTCTTTTAATAATTCAAGGCTGTACCCTGGTGAAGTGGTTATATCTTTCAATCTTCCATTTTGTGCTATCCCATGCCTATTGCTTCTGGAGTGCAAACCTCATATACCAGGAAAACAAACAAAATCCATTGTAGTCTTCTAAATTTGGTGGATAAATTCCATACATTCTTTCATTGTATATAAGCATTTCATACTATTTAGTTCTCACAATAGCACAAAAAACATTATCATCCTAGAGAGAGAGAGAGTTTATCTGATTCACAGAGCAGACAAGTGTGCAGCTTCTAAATTTGGGGTGGAGGACATATTGATAGGACAAAACAGATCATCAATGGTATATTTGATTGATAAGCACAACAGATATATAGTTTCACATTTGGGATGAAAACATGTGCTTTGGTTTCTTGGGGTAACAGACATTTTGCCAGCTTCCCCACCCATCATTTGATCCACCCCCAGTGTGCCATGGGGAAGCAGGGTATCACTCTACTTGGTGACTTTTTGGAGGTTTTTTAACTATATTGGGAGTGAGAAAGAGGCTTTATCCATATGACAACTATGAGTGAGATTCATGCTTAGGCAATTAACAATAATCTCATTCAGCCATTTTAGGTTCTGTTTTTGGGAAGAAGTGGAACTCCAGACCTTGGCTGATCTGTGGACAAGTGTCTTAGATCAAGACTTCTCAAACTGAGGGTTGTGAGGTTATTACATGGGGGTCACGAGTCAGGGGCTGTGCCAGCCTCTTCCCTGAGGTGGGGAAGAGCTGGACTAGACCAGTGGTGCACCAAGTGGGAGGGGTGTCTGAGATTCTCTGGTGAGGGGCGCGAAGAAACTTTATTAATATCACTTTTTACAGCAGACTTAGGACCCTATTGCACTGCACTGCTGCTGGTGGCTTAGTCGGGTTTGATTTCTGCCTGAACCTTGCCCGCATTCAGTGCGCTCATGAGGTTTTCCCCCCCATGTGAGTCTTCTGGTGCTGGATAAGCCCCAATCTCCCATTGAAGCTGTTCCCATAGTCCAAGAAGCCGTAGGGTCTTTCACCTGTGTGGGTCCTCTGATGCACCAGAAGGTTGAACCTCTGGGTGAACCCTACCCTGCACTGGATATATCTGTGGGACGTTCCCCCATGTGGGTCATTTGGTGCTTCCTAAGGTATGAGCTCCGAGCAAACAGTTTCCCACAATCGGGGCATTTATAGGATTTCTCTTCTATGTGGCATTTCATCAAGTGTTGAACAAGGTACGATTTGAGAGCGAAGCTTTGCCTGCATGTGGTACATTTGTGAGGTCTCTCTTCCCGGTGCCTTAACTGATGCTGGGAAAGGCTGTACTTCTGACGAAAGCTTTTCCCACACTGGGGACATGTGTAGGGTCTCTCCCCGGTGTGGACCTTCAGGTGTCTGGTCAGGGTTGATTTCTGCACAAAACTTTGCCCACATTCAGTACATCTGTGAGGTCTCTCTTGCTGGTGCATTAACTGATGCTGGGAAAGGTTGCACTTCTCACGAAAGCTTTTCCCACACTGGGGACATGTATAGGGTCTCTCCCCAGTGTGGACCTTCAGATGTCTAGTCAAGTTTGATTTCTGCACAAAGCTTTGCCCACATTCCCTGCACTGATGAGGTTTTTCCCCTGCGTGGGATTGCTGGTGATGGAGGAGCGCCGAGTTCCCCCTGAAACTCTTCCCGCAGTCGGGGCATTTATGGGGTTTCTGTCCCGTGTGGGATCTCTGAGGATTATGATCATCACCCCCAGCAGGTCTCTCCTCCACCATGGAGTCTCCCTGCTGCCATCCTGCTCCACCGGGGTCTTCCCACTCAGGGCTCCGGGACATCCCGTTCGGCTCTGCTCCTGCAGCCTCTTCCTGCTGCGAAGTCTCCCCCTCTGTCCTGGCACCTGCTGGGATAGAGAGAGAATCCAGCCGGGGCTCATTCCCTGTGCCGGGGAGACGGGGGAGGGGCACAGGGGTTTGTCGCTGAGCAGGAAACTTGATGGGCAGGAAGCAAATCCTCCAAACCCTTCCCTGAGGGGAGAGGAGGGGCCGGGGCTGCCCCAATGGCCAAGCTGAGCCCTCTGAGAAAAGCAGGAGGGGGAGAGGGCTCCTGCCAGGGGTGGGAATCTGGGAGTGTCACTTGCCGTGACGACAAGGACCTGCCGGGGAAGATACTGACAGAGACAAGGTAGAACAGAGACGAGGTAGAACAGGGGGAGACCCTGGCAGCTTTGCTGGGATCCCAGCTTTTCCCTTCACTCCCGGACAGTCTCCGAGACGGTGTCGCTCATTCCTCACCTGCGTGGGCGCCTCTCGGGGTCTCCCTTTCCTCAGAGCCCTGGAGATCCGGGACCCTCGGCTTTTCCCCTCGCTCCACTCGAGAGACCATGGCCAGGTCGGGGACGGGGAATCCTGCTCGGGGGAAGGAAACAGGCGAGATGGCGCTCGGTGAAATCTCCCCCCAGGGCGCGGTACGGAGAACTGCTCCTTGATTTTAACCCCAGCCCCGCTCTCTGCTTGGGGGGAAGCGGGAGCTGCAGTGTGGGGTGACAGTCTCTGTGCTGCTAGGTCTTGGGGATTCAGAGGCCAATGCCCCAAAGGCACCAGATGGGCTTCAGAACCTCCCTTCCCCCCATCCCCACCCAGCTGCTAATCCCTGAGGGGAAGCTGCTCCTCACCCGGTGAGATCAGAGGCTCTTCTTTATTCTCCTCCTTCACCTCCCTGCAGATCTTGCCCTGCTCTGGGGCCAGCGCTGCCCGCTCTGCCCTGGAGGAACACGCAGCCTCCTTCTCCCACGTCACCGGCTCCTGGAACAACAAAGACCCCCGCTCAGCACCTGCAATCCCCGCCAGCCCTACTCGCTGCCCATCAGACAACGAACCATCCGATGGGAGCTCCTGCCATGGGTCCTAGAAGAGAATGGCCTCATGTCCCCTTCCCCACCCCCATGAGCCAGCCAGTCCTGTTGCCCTGGGGCCGGATGGGAGCTGGTGACGCTGGTGGGAACATGCTCAGGATCTGCTGTTTGGTAAACTGGGCCCATGCAAACACAGCATGTTTCAATATAGCCAGATGCAAGGTCATCCCACCGGGAACAAAGAATACAGGCCTTACTGACCCCACGCGGGACTGTCTCATGGAAAGCACTGGTTCTGACAGGGATTCTGCTGTCATTGTCGACAGACCACTGGACATGAGCTCCCCGTGAGATGTTGTGGGTGGGGGGGAGAAGGGCCAATGCCATCCGTGGCTGTTTAAACAGAAGCAGCGAGGAGGGAGGTGGTTTGACCCCTTTGTGCGGCTTTGGGGAGACCGATATTAGAACACAACGTCCAACTCTGGTGTCCCCATTTTAAAAAGGATGTTGACAAACTGGAGAGGGTGCAGAGAAGAGCCACAAAAATGATTCATTATGCAAGGCACTGCATTTAGCCGTATGGAGTGGAAATCCATCTTATTGTTCTTTTTTAAAAATGATTCCGGGGCTAGAAACGATGCCTTACAGGGAGGGACTTGGCTCACACTATTTAGTTTATCAGAAAGGTTAGAGGGGTATAAGTGTCTTCACAGGGAGAAAATTCATCAAAATTTAGGTTCTACTTTCATACACACACACACATACTGCATTATTAGCCTGTGTAATTCATTTCCACTAGATAGCACTGAGGCCTGGAGCCCAGTGGAGGATCGGATAGCACCATAGATAATGAGAACCTCCCTAGGTACATTATTAGCTCAAGTAAAAAATGTTTTTAGGAGGAATCTGCTTCTGGGCACAACCCAACAACTAGCTGACAGGATTAGGAAGACACTTGGACAAGGGGCAAATTGTGCCCCCTTTGTCCACTACTGGATTTCTTTCCTGTACCTACGAAGGGCCTAAATATTGGCCACTGGCCCCCAGTGTGGCTTGTTCCTATGGGGACTGAACAACGTCATGGCAGACGGTGAAAGAAGAGAGAGCTGATTTTGGCGAGGGGCAAAGGGAAAGAGACTCATATCTTAGTCTTGGTCTACATCAAAAACTGGTATCAACCTGGCTATGTCACTCGGGGCTGTGAAAAATGTCTTGAATTCTTTGCAGAATTCTTCTGCCAACCTAGCTACCGCCGCTCGAGGAGGTGGATTTGCTACAGGGACAGAAAGCCCCCTTCCATCGCTGTAGTGTCTGCATTACACCAGCAGCGCTGCAGCACTGGCGTTGTGGTGCGGTAGCACGTGTAGTGTAGACATACCCCTAGTCTCTTCCCCGCGGACGGCAGTGACCAGGGCAGCTGAGGAGACTCTCCAAGGGGATCCATTTTTCAGAAAGAAGGGATTCACCCCACCACCTTCCAGACTCAAAGCAACATGTCCCCGGGGAGCCCTGGGATGAGGGATGGGGGCGGGGGGGTCTTTTGTTGTGAGCTGCAAGGTCACAGCCGTCCCCAGCACAACCAAAAAAATACACAAACTCGCTGTTCTGCAATAGGCACAGAGGCCTTCACAGGGCACGTTCCTGCTTAGTTAACAGCACGCAGGGTTGATCAGGTAAAGTAGTGATCACTTGGTTCCATCAGCCTAGTGGGAAACGAAAAGGAATGGCCACTTCGCCATGCCCTGCAATCCCCTCCCCTAAAAGCCCCACACTTCTGGGACACCGTCCTGCTCAATCCCTATGAAACCGACTGGCCGACGCCCCATTTACACTGCAGAGAGAACTGGGGTTTTGTGATTGGTCTAGGACATATTAGGGCTTAACCAGCTACGCGGCAAATGGGGCATTTTCCGGTTCACACCCAGCACTCGGCCCAGCAGTGTTTGTAGGTATAAATGGTGAAATATCCTGGGCTGCTAGTCCACACTGGCCAAGCAGCAGCTCCCTACAACAAGGACGTTATTTATTTCAGACACTCACAGTGGACTGTGGGATGCAGAGCTAGGGGAGGAAGTAGGATGTAAATCACCAGTTACAGGAAGCGGCCACACAGGAAAACCGCTGTGCGCCCAACCACTTACAGGAACTCTGCGATAGTCTGAGCGGCTCAACACTGAAGCCGCAGGCTAAGATGGGATGGTTGGTAACCCATTGTTCACCATGTGCTTTGTGACAGTGAGCTGCATTTTTATCCCATAGTGCCACTTGCCAGTTAGGAGCATGGTAGCAAACTGCTGTCTGGATGGGGCACGACTGATTTACTCCTCCTCGGCTGTCACCGTTAAACTTCCCCCTGTGAGAGTTGGTCAGTACAGGGTATTTTACAGGCGTCAGTATACACGTCTAATTATAACTCTGTAACTTCCTGTGTGGACACACTTATTCTGGAATAAGAGTGTTCACTGGGGAAGTTATAACCTGTATTACCAGAGAGGCATAATTATACTAGTAAACCTCACGGGGTAGACATGCCCTAAGACATGTTTAAAAGATACACACGCACGCACACAGAAACATACACGTATTCCCACTCCTACATCATCCCACTTTTCAAATGGTCCATACCTCCACTACCAGTCGCTCTCAGCTCTAGTTTTCTACCACTAGTGCCTTTGTGATCACTTCCCTCCAACATCCAATCATCTAACCTCCCTAACTATCTCCCCCTCCCCCCTGAGAAAGATCTCTTCCTTCCTCCCAAACATAGGCGCCAACCCCATGGGGGCTCCAGGGCTGGAGCACCCATGGGAAAAGTTAGTGTGTGCTTAGCACCCACTGGCAGCCAAGCTCCTCCCTTCCTCCCACCAATCAACTCCTTCCCCTCCCTCCCACCGCCTCCTGGCCTCCATGATCAGCTGTTCCATAGCACGCAGGAGGCAGTGGGAGGGAGGGGGAGGAGAGGGGACAGGGTGCACTCAGGGGAGGGGGGAGAACTGGGCAGGAAGAGGTGGAAGGGTGGAGTGGGGGCAGGGCCTGGGGCTGAGCAGGGGTTGAGCACCCCCAAGGAAAATTGGAAGCTGGTGCCTGTGCTCCCAACTCTCACACTTGTCACCATCGATAAGCCACTACTACCCACCCACGCTCTTTAAACCTTGTACTTTAATACGTATGGGGGAAGAAGTGCCCCACTCCAAGCAAAGGAAGTACCACACCAATGTTTTCTACCGTGTGTGGACTCCCTATCGCAATGCTAGATCTACTGAATCTGAAGTTACATTTGCTGCATCACGTTTCTCTCCCACGTGACGTTTCATCAAGTGTTGAACCAGGTTCGATTTCTGAGTGAAGCTTTTCCCACATTTGGTACATTTGTAGGGTCTCTCCCCAGCGTGGATCCTCAGATGTCTAGTCAGGTTTGATTTCTGCCCGAAGCCTTGCCCGCATTCAGTGCACTCATGAGGTTTTTCCCCCGTGTGGGTCTTCTGATGCTTGACAAGCCCCGATCTCCTGTTGAAGCTCTTGTCACAGTGGGGGCATTCGTAGGGTCTCTCGTTCATGTGGGTCCTCTGATGTGTTAGGAGGCTGAACCTCTGGGTGAACCCTACCCCGCACTGGGGACATCTGTAGGGGCGCTGCCCCGTGTGGGTTGTCTGGTGCTTCCTCAGGTCTGAGTTCCAAGCAAACTGCTTCCCACAATGGAGGCATTTATGGGGTTTCTGTCCCATGTGGCGTTTCACCAAGTGTCGAACAAGGTACGATTTGAGAGCGAAGCTTTGCCCACATGCGGTACATGTGTGAGGTCTCTCTTGCTGGTGCGTCATCTGATGCTGGGACAGGCTGTACTTCTGGCTAAAGCTTTTCCCACACTGGGCACACGTATAAGGTCTCTCTCCAGTGTGGATCCTCAGGTGCCTAGTCAGGGTGGATTTCTGCCCAAAACTTTGCCCACATTCCCTGCACCGATGAGGTTTTTCCCCCGTGTGGGATCGCTGGTGGTGGAGGAGCGCCGAGTTCCACCTGAAGCTCTTCCCGCAGTCAGGGCATTTACAGGGTTTCTGTCCCATGGGGGTTCCCTGAGGCTGGGGCTCACCACACCCAGCAGGTCTCTCCTCCCCTGGGGGATCTCCCTGCAGCCATGCTGCCCCACAGGCATCTCCCTGCTCGGGGCTCCGGGACATCCCAGGTGGCTCAGCTCCCACAGGTCCTTCCCATTGGGGATTCCCGTGGTCTGTCCCGGCACCTGCTGGGAGAGAGAGAGAGAATTCAGCTGGGGCTTGTTCCCTGTGCTGGGGTGAGAGGGGGCAGCAAAAGGGGTTTGTCGTTGAGCAGAAAACCTGATGAGCAGGAAGTGAAACCCCCAAACCCTTTCCCAGAGGGGAGAAGAGGGGCCGGGGCTGCTCCAGCATCCCAGCTGAGCCCTCAGAGAAAGGCTGGGGGAGGGATGGGTTCCTGCCAGGGGTGGATCCAGGAGTGACACCTGCCATGAGGCAAGACAGAACTGGGGGGCTCCCGCTGGCTTTGCTGGGATCCCACCTGTTCCCTTCGCTCCGAGGCGTCGTCGCTCATTCCTCACCTCTGTGGGCGCCTTTCGGGATTTCCCTTTCCTCAGAGCCCTGGAGATTTGGGACCCTCGGCTCTTCCCCTGGCTCCATCCGGGGGATCGCAGCCAGGTCAGGGATGGTGAATCCTTCTGGTGGGGAGGAAACGGGCGAGACGCACCTGGTGAAATCTCCCCCTAGGGCTTTGTATGGAGAACATGCCCCGATTTTAACCCCAGCCCTGCTCTCTGCTGGGAAGACACAGCATCACCATTTGGAGGGTGACCGTCTCTGTGCTGCTGGGCCCCCATGGGGGCTCCCCAAGCCACTTCCCCAGAAATGTAATGCCCCCGATGCAGCATGACTTCTTCAGTAACTCCTGCCAACCCCCACCCCCAGCTCCTGAAGCGGCTCCTCACCCAGCAAAATGAGAGTGTCCTCCTTAACCTCCCTGCAGATCTCACCCTGTCCTGGATCCAGCTCTGCCCCAGAGGAACACACAGTCTCCTCCTTCCATGTCACCAGCTCCTGGAACAACAAGGGCCCCCGATCAGCATGTTATCGTTCAGTTTAGCCATCTCGCAACCAGGCTCAATCAGGCTTCATTAGTCAAAGCCCAAAAAGCACAGCACAGAAAGGCAAAGGTTAATACATCACCAATCCGATCTGGAAGACCGTTTTTGCAGCGATCCAGATTGTCCTGAAATTATTGGCTTACCTCTAATCATATTTATTCCCGAGTTGTTTACAACAAAGGGAAAGTTCTACTCATCCCATGATATTAACCAAGGTTGACATACCAGTCCTCACCAGTTTCTTATCTTGTTTTGAACATAGTTCTCTAAAGGTCATCAACCCTTAGAGACACGTGCCTTGGTACTGACCGGATGTTGGTTAAGCATCAACAAAACTATCCATCTTATCCTGTCTCTTTGGTATGTCTCTGTACCTGACACTGAAATTGCAACTCTTCATATGTGCCCTCAGTTAACCAATCTTAACATAACTGAAAAGCACCCTGGGAAGAGCTTAATATGAATACAATTCATAGTCACATAAAGCATTAATATAACACATGCAATTGATATAGATTGGCATTATGTATATGATATTGGTTAATACAGAGACCTCATCAATTTTCTCGTCTCTAGTTCCATTTAGGAGTTGCCAGACACAGAGGTGTCTTGTAACAGCCAGACTCAGATACCCGGAGGCTTCTGGGTTTCGCAAGCCTCAGATATCCTCATTCTGACAGGTCCTGCCAAGCTTCCAAACATCCAAAGAACAGAAGCACAGGTAAGCAGCACAGCGATTGCAACAGTTTAGCTCCCATGAGGTTTGCACAGCAAAGTTGAATACAACTCTAAAGAAATGGGAGAGTACAGTTCACGGATATACAGCATATCCTATTCCTTATCTGCTGTGCACAGCCACCTTATACAATCATACCGCAGTAGTAAGGCAAGTCACATTTTGTTCATCCATCTGTTTGCGAGCTGATTCCACACTCCGCACCAGGATTCCATTCCTTGTATGGAAATTGCCTCTCTAGCACTAGTACGGGAGTTTTGCAAGCCGTGGTCTCTCCCGTCACATAGGGCCTAGGCGCTGCTTCAGTTTGGTCACCAAGAGCTGCAACCCTAGCCAGACCCACTCCTTCCCCGCCAGCCTTCAAACCATCAGATGGGAACTCCTGACCCGGAGACGTAGCGGAGAAAGGCCTCTCGTTCCATTCCCCACCCCCATGAGCCACACCGTCTCCCCTTCTAGGGGGTGGATCAGAGCCAGCGCCTCTTAGAGGGGAGAGGCCCCACGGCCCATTCTCCACTTCCTGGGCCAGCCAGTCCCCTGTCCTGGGGCCAGGTCAGAGCCAGCACCTCCCCGTCCCAAGGTCCCGTATCCCATTCCCCGACCCCCTTCAGCCAACCAGTCCCCCCCACCTCATGGGTGGATTGGAGCTGGCGCCCCCTAGAGGGGAAAGGCCCCGTGTCCCACTCCCTAATGATTTCACATCCATAAATTACCTCCTGCTGTGGCCATATTCCGGGCTCTTCCTTGGCTAACTGGAAACCCTCCGCCAGAGCCACGGCCTGCTCCCCGGTCTGGGGGTGACACCCCCCTACCCAGCTCTGGATCTCCTGGGGCAGGATGCTCAGGAACTGCTCCAGCACCAGCAGCTCCAGCAACTGGTCCTTGGAGCGCTGCTCCGGCCTCAGCCACGCCCGGGAGAGTAGGCAGAGGTGGTCGTACGCCTGCCGGGGCCCCTCAGCCTCCTGGTAGTGGAAACCCCTGAAGCGCAGACGATGCATCTCCATGTCGACGGGTCCGTGGGCATCCGGCTCCTCCACTTCCTCTTTGGGAACCAGGCCACATCCCGGTGGGGGCTGGAACTGGAGCCTGAGAGCGGCTGGGGGAGCCACCTGGGCAGCCATGGCCCCTCTCTGAGCAGGAGCACAGCCGTATCTCCCTGGGGATCGCCTGGCATCAGCAATGGACCCCCTGCAGCACCATCTGTACGGGGGGGGGGGGGAAGGGGGCACGTCCAAGGGGGGATGAGATCAGCCCAGGGGATGATCACCTCTGTGGAGAGGGGAGAGAAATTAGAGCCACAGAAGAAATGAGACACACAGGAACAGCCCCCTCCCCCCCGCCCCATCCCCAGTGTTGTGGGGAGAGATGCAGACCCAGCACAGGTGACCCCAAGATTGGTGGCTCTCGGTCTATCACCTACGTACTTCTGCACACCCGGGTCTCCTCCTGGCCGTGTGAAGTGAAAATCAACCAAAAAAGTATCATTGTTAGGACTTGTAGCCCGATCTACAGATTATATATTACTTAAGAATCCCCAATTATCACTTTGAGGGTTGACAAATTCTTGCCCCCAAGATCAGGCCCGGTATTATTCAAATTATTATATAGTTGGAAACCCCAATGTGCACAGTTGCAACACTCACACTATAGGAACTCTTCTATCTTTATAAATAGAGTTTATTAATACATTGAGCACAGTGACAAACACCCCAACTCAGTAAGGTAGGTAGAGATACTACAGAATGTACATCTGCCCGGCCACATACTCTCACCAGCCCTTGCAGAACATTACGATCAACTTCTCCATCATCTCCAGTGGCCAACCCAAGGAGTACATCTCCGTCTCCTACTGCCCCTGGGCTGGATGGGACTTTTATAATATGATGTGCTGACGACACTATGTTTGATGCATATTCAGTAGGGGTATTTCCCTTTTTCCTTATTTGTATATCCTTACCTTTCCAGTTTTGGACTGTCTTTCTTCTATGGGTTAGTATATCAATGATCTCAACTTATTATCATATATGTCAATTCGTTGCCATGGCCCTTTAGTGGTTAGGTATCTGCGGATGTAGCTCATGTACCTGTTATATATGTAAATTCGTTGCCATGACACTTCTGAAGTTGGATCATGTACCTGTGGTCAGAACTTCCCCTTAAACACTCTATTTTCAGCTCCCCAAATACTTGGGGTTTTCCACTGGGCCGTTTATCTGCGCAAAGTTTAACTCTTCAAAGGTCATAGGCCTCAAGCCTTATGCTAACTTGCTGAAGCTAATGTCTTACAGGATTCAGGCCTGTAGGTTCCTTGCATTACTTATGAATACAGAGGCACTGGAGCCCCCACGGAAAAAATGGGTGCTTAGCACCCACCGGCAGCCAGCTATCCCCCTCCCCCCAGTGCCTCCCGCCCGCCAGCGGCCCTGCTGATCAACTCCTCCCTCTCCCTCCCAGCCCCCCACCCGCTGTGATCAGCTGTTCCATGGTGTGCAGGAGGCACTGGAGGGGGGAGGAGAGGGGACGGGCGCACTTGGGGAGGGGATGGAACTGGACAGGAAGAGCTGGGCCGAGGGCGGAGTGGGGGCAGGAAGAGGAGGGGTGGGGTGGAGCCTTGGGGGAAGGGGTGGAATGGGGGCCTGGGTGGTGTGTCCATTAAGCCGGGGAAGGCCGTGCCTCCCCAAACAGCCCCGCATGGCCTCAGCCATGGTCCTCCCCAAAGCTACCTCCTTCTTACCCTTCCCCTTTGGCCCCAGCCCAGGCAGGGTATTCCTCTTCAGTACTGCTGGGGCTGGAGCTAGGGTGGCCGGGACTTGGGGGGGGTTGGGGCTGCCTAGCGCTGGGGGGGCCCTGGTGCTGGTTTGGGGGGCTGGAGGCGCTGGGGCTGCCCACCCTGTGCTTGTGGGGGCTGAGGGTACAAGGGGGGCTGGCAGCCATGGGGAGGGGGGGCTCCAGATGCCTGCAAGGGAAGGGGGTGGGGCCGCAGCAGGGGGCCAGCCAGCACCTGCTTCCTATGAGTGGGGGCAGGGCCGGGGGGGAGTCAAGCACCTCCAGGGAAAGGAGGAAGCGGGAGTCTGTGGCTGAAAGGCAAGCTAGCCCTCTGGGCTACAGACTCCTTACCTGTGTCTTCTTCCTAGATCAGTGGGTCTCAAACTGTTGTCCTGGTGACCCCTTTCACACAGCAAGCCTCTGAGTGTGACCCCCCCCTTACACATTAAATCCACTTGTTTATATTCAACACTATTATAAATGATGGCAATGAAGCGGAGTTTGGGCTGGAGGCTGACAACTGCAACCCCCCTGTAATAACTTCACGACCCCCAGTTGAGAACCCCTGTCCTCAGTCCTGATACACAGATCTTCACGGATCTAATTACAAGCCCCCACTGCTTACCCAGAGTTGAGGACAGAACCCAGGAGTCCTGGCTCCCGGCCCCCCCTGCTCTAACCACTAGCCCCTGGGGACCCAACCCAGTGTTAATATCTGTGCTTTCCCTGCAGCTGGCTGGGGAGGGGAGGAGGGTGTTTCTCCGTCCCAGCCACAGTTGGGCTCCGATCCCCTCGCCCCTGTGGTGCCGCTTCCTCCAGGCACCGATTTCCTGCCTCTGCTGCAGTTTCTCTCCCTCCCCGGAGCCGCCTCTGGCTGCTTCTCCCCGTGTCTCCCCCGCGCCCCCACTCACCGCCCGGCCGGGCTGCAGACGCAGACTCGCCCCTGCGCACAGGGAGTGACTCCGAATCCAGGCGAGGTGCGGGGGGCTGGACAGGAACCGCCCCTTACCGCACCGCTCTGGGAAGTGGCCAGGCTCGGAGCTCATTGGTTTAACCCTCCAGCCCGCAGGGGAGCTCCAAACAGGGAAAGAACCAGGGAAATCCACAGCTTCCTCCCTGCTCCATTACCAAGCCGGACCTCCCTTTCCCCCTGGCTCAGACCAGTGCTGGGCCCCTAGCCAGTATCCTGCCCCCAGCTCTGCCCAAAGCCAGCTGCAGCAGGGGGATGGGGCGAGAAACACAGTGGCCAACTCTCACCTGGGTAAATAAGCACCCCGACGGTCATAAGAAGCCCAAACACAAGCTAATCCTATTTCAAAACAAGCCAATCCCTAAGAACCCCAACACTGTATGAGACTAGACCCCCCTACCCCCCGACATGCAGTCTGGGACGGTGTTGGGCCCGCTGTGCACCCTGACTCTCTCCCCCCCCCTTGCCCCTGCTTGCCAGGAGCGGATCAAACAAACAAAAAAGAAGCAGCAGCACCAACAAGCAACAAGCCAAAAACTAGCCAACAAGCAACTCACAAGCCAATTAAGCCAAAAACAAGCCCAATTTCTGCAATGGGGGAAGGGATAGCTCAGTGGTTTAGCATTGGCCTGCTAAACCCAGGGTTGCAAGTTCAATCCTTGAGGGGACTACTTAGGGATCTGGAGCAAAATCAGTACTTGGTCCTGCTAGTGAAGGCAGGGGGCTGGACTCGATGACCTTTCAAGGTCCCTTCCAGTTCTAGGAGATAGGATATCTCCATAAATTTATTTACAATGGGCACTTTGGGAAGAGTTCCCCACCCAGGGGGGAAATTCCTTCGTAGAGATGGACTGAAGGCACCATCCGATCATCTACGCTGACCTCCTGAAAAGCTCGGGCCAAAGATTTTCACCCCGTCACCCCTGTACTGAGCCCAATCGCTTCTCTTTGGCCAAAGCATCTTCCAGACCAGCCTCCTGTCTGGTCTGGATGCCGTCAAAGGACAGTAAATACATCATGCCCCTGGGGAGTGTGTTCCCATGGTTAATCATCCGCACGGGTAAAAACTGGCACCCAGGGGCGGGGGGATGGGGGGATCAAGGGGCCATGGCCCTCCCACTTTTCACCACAGTCCCAGTTCCCTGCCCCTCTTCTTCTCCCCAAAGCCCTGCCCCCCGCAGCCAGGCCAGAAACTGGAGCCTAGCCTGGGTAAGAATGGCCAGGCAGCTGTGGGGAGCCCAGACCCCTCCACCTGCCCAGGGTGGGGGACACAGGGGGTGGGGACACAGGTCTGAGGCTACTCTCAGGCCCCACAACCCCAGGTAGGTGGAGGGGCCCAGGCTCCCTGACCCAACAACAGCTTTCAGCTTGGTTGGGGGCAGGGCCTCAGGGGGAAGAGGAGGGGCAGGGTGGGACCATGGAGTGGGGGTCTCTGGCCCTCCCACTTTTAGGAAGAATCCCTGGTGCCTTGTTTCTAATTGGAGTTTGTCTGGGCTTAACTTCCTCCCATTCATTCTTGTTCCGCCTTTCTCTTCTAGGTGAAAGGGCCTTCTCATACCTGGTGTTTTCTCCCCTTGAAAGTACTGATTGTTGGGGTTTGCTTTCGAATATTGATGAGATGTCAAATAACCAATCCTCAATCAGCTTTATTAGTCAGAGACAAAAGAGCCCCACCCAGAAAGGAAAGGGTTACAGCCAGAAAGGAAAGGGTTAACCCTTTATCACTCTGATCTGGGAAGCAGAGACTTCTCTATCTTCTCCAGCAACATTCAATCTTCTCCAGAATCGTCAGCTTCACCCTCCTTGTGTCTATACCTCAGTTGTTTACAACAACGAAAGGCTTCACCCAGTTTTTAATCAGTTTCTTATCTTGTTTTGAACACAGGTTTCCAGATGTCAGCAAACCCAGCCGCATCCTGCCCTAGCCCCAGGTGAGCCTGCATATTGGTCAAGCATCAATAAAATCATCTCTCTCCTTACCAAGCTGTACAGACTGTACCCGGCACGCTAGCATATTTGGCAAACTTCAGCACAACATACATTGAGTATCGGACAGGTCCTGTGTGCACAAAGAACTGGGATTACACACAGTTCACTGCAGGCTTGGTCTCAGTGAAAAGCATGCTGGGAATCTGATTCACAGTTACCCACTGTTAGCATAAGTATAAAGAATATAAAGCCTGATAGATAGATATGTAGTGCCCCCTCTCCACCCGGTTACCTTCTTTAATGCCAATCTGCTTACAGGTTTTGATGGACAAGTCTGGGTCCTTCTGGATCCCGCCACTCACTCAGCAGGGTGTATCTTCTTTATTTTTTCCTATGAATTTATTTGGCAGTGACTCCACCCCCCTCGCTCCTTCCTGGCAGGGTCACCAGGGCAGCTTGGGAGGGAAATTCTAACCACAGGGTAATCCCCACGTACTTGCCAGATAGGTGGAGACTTCCAAGAAATAACACAAACACATACAGTATATTCAACACAATAATTATATTAAACAGGAGACAAATATAACATAACAGGGTAAAACACTATTCTTAGGGTCACCGGTGCCCATGCTGCTAATATCTGTGACTTTCCCCAGTCACGTGACTTGATGTAGCAAATGTAAGATTAGTGTCCCATTGTTGTACATGTACTTTGTTGGGGCCCTTGATGACCGATGACCACAAAATTCTTCTCTGCAGTGGTTTAGCAGTGTGGCTGACTGGGTTCAGTACAGCCCAAAGGACGCACAAGTGGGAGAAGGTGGTGGCACCGGTCTTTTCCCGGTCGGGGGTGAGGTGGGCCTTAGGCCCCCCCCGCCACAGGGCCCCTCCTCTCCTTCTCTCCCCCTGAGGCCCTGCTCTCTGGCTAGGCCAAAAGCCACTTTGGGGAGCCCCAGACTCTCCACTTGCCCTGGGCGGCACGCCCTCAGGGATGGAGACACAGGCTGGGGGCTGCTCTCAGGCACCCCACCCAGGGCAGGTGAGGGTCCGGGCGGGGCTCCCCACAGTGGCCCAGGCTCCATAGGCAGCCCTTACCACAGCCCAGCTCTGGTCAGGGGTGGGGACTTGGGGGAAAGAGGAGGAGCGGGAGGCGAGACCACAGTTCCGGTGCTGGTGGCCCCCCCACTTTCTTCTTCACAGGTTCTGGCGCTCCTGCGGGGGGCCCCAAATTGGCTGGGACCCCTGGACACGTTAATCTGCCACTGACCAAAGTCAGGCCATGTATTAAAGCAGAGGCTTACAAGTTCACTGTCCGGTATATGAACTTAGCTAAGGTACTGCTAGCATTGCTAAAACACAGGCACTCCTCAGAAGTACTAGGCACCGGGGATGATTAGCACAGGCACGTCCTGACCTAGCACAAGATAAGAGGGTTTGGCAGCAGTGATGAATAGGGATGTTGTGCCTGAAACATCAGGGTAGTAGAAAGAGCCTGGAACCTGGGGCCTGGTGCAAGGCCTGAAGCCTGAACCAAAGTCAGCAAAAGTTATGCTATGAGAAAAAGTCAGGCAGACGTTTGCCTGAAAGTTCATTGTCTGGTACATGAACTTGGCACCTAAGTTCTCTCTAAGCTGCACGGTCGCTGCCTCTTAAGCCCCACGCAGGGGCTCAGGGCTGTGGTGGAGAGAGATGCCTCTCCTCCAGCGCGGACCTGCCGCAGCAGGGAGAGGTGTCCCTGGCCCCTCCACGCCAGCCCCAGTGTGGACCTGCCCCAGACTTGCCATAGTGGGGGGAGAGGAGCCCCTTCCCTGGCCCAGCCCAGGCCGCACCCCGAACTCCTCATCCCCAGCCTTACCCCAGAGCCTGCACCCCCAGCCAGAGCACTTCCTCCCTCCCCCACATCCCAACTCTCTGCCCCAGCTCTGAGCCCCCTCCCACACTCTGAACCCCTCAGCCCCACCCCACCACATCAATTCTATGTGCAGCAATATGAAGGTGATGTGTCACACATCACCTCTATATTGGTGCACATACCGGTAGCAAAATTCAATCCGCACATGGATGTAAGAAATTAGAGGCAACACTGCTTGGCACAGACACTGTTAGCCTTGCTAAAACACATTGAGTATGTAAACACATTCCAGCAGGCCAGCACAAGTACATCATAACCCAGCACATGATAAGATGGTTTGGCAGAAATAAAGAAGAGGGATGTTTTGTCTAAGACTTCGTGAGAAAGGTAAGAAACGTGGATTGGTAAATCAGATAAAGGAGAAAACGGTAGGGTTAACAGAGCACCTTAGGAGACAGGAGATGTGACGTGATCACAGAGGAGTGGATAAAAAAGAATTTCCAAGCAAAAAACGGAGAGTAAGCAGGTTAACACATAAAACTGATGCAGTCGCACATGGAGTTGTCCAGAAACAGTTAACTGCAGCAGAGAAGGGCCCTCCTGCAATCCATTTGGCATGTAGACGAAAAGCAATAAATTCAGGTTTTGCAAGAGCAGATGACCCCTACTTTCATCCCAGAATCAGGATAAAAGCCAGGGATACGGGTTCCCAACCGCTTTAACCCTCAGAGTCCCACTCCTTGCTCAGAGCTAATAATATAACCTTTCTCAAATATTTTTACATACCAGTTTGATTTTCCTTTATTTCCTTTCTGTTTACTAACCTTGCTGCTGCTGCCTGTACTTTAAGATACTTTGACAGAGTTAATTAATCTCTCCTGGCTCAGGTCTCCCTCCCTCTCTCCCTCTTCCCCTACTTCTGCTCACTTCTGTCCTCTGTTTTAAACGTTAAAACTTATAGTTATTACAGAAACCTCTATCGCTGAAAAAGACAAACACCTGAAAACTAGACAAAACAAAAGGCCAACAAAGAGAAAACAAAGTAAAAGCTTACTTTAAATAAGCCCAGTAAATTAACCATTTTAACCCTTCAGGAATGCCACAGCTGGAATTACTCTGAACTTTCTTGACGATATGGTTCCCAAGCAACAGAAATGCAGACTTTGCTTCTAATCCTAACTACTGACCATTATTTTAAACATGTGTTTTCCTTATTTCCATAGAGTAGAGTTTTTTAATGCCTTAAATTACTAAATTAATACAACAAAGTGTGCAAATAACTTTATATGAATTGTTATCAATTCTTATTAAAAGTGTTAAATAAAAAGATAATAACTTGCTTATATAGATGTTGTTGCCTGATTTTTAGATTATGAATTAATTATATTGATTACTTAAGAATTTTTAGTTATTACTTTGAGGGTTGCCAGGTTTTTGCCCCAAGATCAGGCCCAGTATTATTTAAATTATTATATAGTTGGGAACCCTGATATGCACAGTTGCAACACTCACACTATAGGAACTTTTTTATATTTACAAATATATTTTTTTAATACATTTAGCACAGTCACAAACATTCCAACTTAGTAAGACAGACAGAGATACTACAGAATGTACATCTGCACATTTATATACTTAAACCACTTTTTGTAGAACCTGAAATGTTAGCCAATATTTTTTTGTTGTTGTTACCGTTACCTTTTTTATTATTACCAGTGGGCATTATTTTGGCACTTTCCAGTACTACATTTTTGTTTATTGCCCCTAGGCTGGGATGCCACTTTTATAATATGTTACGCTGATGCCGGTATGTTTGATGTATATTTAGTAGGGGATTTTTTTTTAATTTGTATTTTTTTACCTTACTAATGTTGGAGTGGGTTTTTTATAGGTTAGTATATTAATGATTTTAACTTATTATTAGGGCTGTCGATTAGCCTCAGTTAATTCAAAAAAGGAATGGCAGTACAGGTCTGTCTCGTCTTACGCTGGGGTTACGTTCTGCAGTCAGCGCCTAAAGCGAAAATCGTGTATTGTCAAAATTACATTGAGTGTAATGGCGGGCGGAATCGCCCCTACTACAGAAACAGCATTTAAATTGTTATTTTTCTCTTTTCTTTGTTTTTTTTTTTGTTGTTTTTGCTGACCGCGTAAAGCTGAAATAGCGCATGTTAAATGCGCCTAAGATGCGACAGACTTGTATACAAAAACCTGTAGGAGAACACTTCAGTCTCCCTGGACACACAATAGCGGATTTAAAGGTAGCCATCCTGCAGCAAAAAAACTTCAGGACCAGACTTCAAAGAGAAACTGCTGAGCTTCAGTTCATCTGCAAATTTGACATCATCAGCTCAGGATTAAACAAAGATTGTGAATGGGTAGCCAACTACAAAAGCAGTTTCTTCTCCCTTGGTGTTCACACCGCAACTGCTAGAATTGGGCCTCATCCTCCCTGATTGAACTAACCTAGTTATCTCTAGCCTGACTCACTCTTGCTTGTATATTTATACCTGCCTGTGGACATTTCCATTACATGCATCCGACGAAGTGGGTATTCACCCACAAAAACTCATGCTCCAATACCTCTGTTAGTCTATAAGGTGCCACAGGACTCTTTGCTGCTTTTACAGATCCAGACTAACACGGCTCCCCTCTGATACTCAAAAAAATTAATCATGATTAAAAAAATTAATCACAGTTTTAATCACAGTGTTTGACAATACAATACCAATTGAAATTTATTCAATTTTTTAGATTTTTTTTCTACATTTTCAAACATATTGATTTCACTTCCAACACAGAATACAAAGTGTACAGTGCTCACTTGATATTATTATTTTTGATTACAAATATTTGTACTGTAAAAAGGATAAACGGGAAATAATATTTTTCAGTTCACCTCATGCAAGTCCTGTAGTGCAGTCTCTTTCTCGTGAAAGTGCAACCCTCTTGTGATTAGGTATTGCATTTGTTATTTCTGTTATAATTGGATATTTTGTTTTTTTCCAAGTTCCAAGTTGTGGTGTACCTACTAAGTTTAAAAGGGTATGAACTTAGGAAAGCCCCTGTGCATCCTCTATGTTAAAGGTCATAGCCATATATGGATCTAATGCTTTATCTTATCACCATTTATTTTGTGAAAGGTCCCAAATACAAGTATGCTAACATTGCCTTAGCTCAACATACAGGATGTGGCCTGTAGGTCCCTGGTGTTACAGCCAAAATATACTTTAATATAAACCTATAAACCTATTTTAATAAAACAAATAATTAAACCCATAAGAAAATAAGAAACGTAGAAGAAAAGATATATAGGCAAGCAAGCAGGCTAGCCTTAGATGTATCTTATGTACCTGTTGTGATGTTGCACTCGATATGATTTTATGAAAGTATGCTGAGGAGTGTGAATATAATGTAACTAAAATATGCTTCATGCAAAAGGTATCTTGTAAGATATCATTACAAAGCTTATAATCTACTGAGTGTGTTCATCTTATTTGTATGAATGTATCATTCTTGTATCTGAAACTAGAAGTATGAAATATAACTCTGAGGGCCTATTGTAATTATGCAAAATGTGGGCCATTAATGGTGGTTTGGAATCTTGATGGCTCCCATCAACCAGGACAATTGACTGTAGATGGCTCTGTTTTACTTGTAAGTCTTCCTGTATACATGTGTGCTGGAAAGTGGGTAATGAAGTCTTACAGTGACATGTGATCATGTCACCTGAACTGGAATCCATCTTTAACCTGGTGTTTTTCCATTGAGAAAGAGGGGTGGCAACCCAGAGGGACAAAGGATTCCCGCCTTATGCAAAAGATATATAAGTGGGTGGAATAGAACAAATGTGGCAGCCATCAGGAGAAATCCCCTAGCTACCACCTGAGCTGTACCAGGGGCTGTACCAGGGGAAAGGATTGTGCCCGGACTAGAAAGGCGTCCAGTCTGTGAAAAAAACTTATTGAAACATCTCTGAGGGTGAGATTTTATCTGTATTCAGTTTTATTACTGTACTAGACTTAGACTTGCGTGTTTTATTTTATTTTGCTTGGTAATTCACTTTGTTCTGTCTGTTACTACTTGGAACCACTTAAATCCTACTTTCTGTATTTAATAAAATCACTTTTTACTTATTAATTAACCCAGAGTATGTATTAATACCTGTGTGTGGGGGGGCAAACAGCTGTGCATATCTCTCTATCAGTGTTATAGAGGGTGAACAATTTATGAGTTTACCCTATAGAAGCTTTATACAGGGTAAAACGGATTTATTTGGGTTTAGACCCCACTGGGCATCTGAGTGTTAATGACAGGAACACTTCCGTAAGCTGCTTTCAGTTTAAGCCTAGAGCTGTTAGGGGATGTGGTTCAGACCTGGGTCTGGGTTTGTATCAAGCTAGCGAGTCTGGCTCAAACCAGGCAGATCACTGAAGTCCCAAGCTGGGAAGGCAGGAAAGCAGGGGCAGAAGTAGTTTTGGCACATCAGTTGGCAGCCTCAAGGGAGTTTCTGTGATCCAACCGGTTATACCTGTTATGTACGTCAGTTCGTTACCAGGACACTTTTGTGGTTGACTCATGTACCTGTGGTCAGAACTCCCCCTTAAATGCTATTTTTAGCTCCCCAAATACTTATATTATTTTGTTGGGCCGTTTATCTGTGCAAAGGTTATTTGTTCAAAGTTCCTAGGCCTCAAGCCTTCTGCTAACTTGCTGAAGCTAATGTCTGACAGGATACAGGCCTGTAGGTTTCTTGCATTACTGCTGAATATAATGCAAAGCAGTAAATATAATAAAGGCAAGGTCGCCCACTGGGCTACAGTAGCAGTGAATGTAACAAAGGGAAACTGGGCTACAGGCCCCCCTTTGATAGGGTGATTATTACTGAACCCTATCACAGAAGATGAGGACTTTACCCTTAACACAATAGATAACAGGTAAGTGGGAATTGGCACCTGCTCAGTTAGTATATGTGTAAATGTGCCTTTGGGGTTTAATTGATTATAAAAGTAATTTTGATATTACAATACTAGAATACCGGCCATTTTTATTATATGTTACCCTTTGCATACAAGCCTGGTTAGCCTGGCAGGCTACTGCCGACGATGACGACAGATTGTGTTGGTACCTTCCTTCGGGCCAGCCTGTGGCGTGTCCACCTTAAACATATTGTATCTGCCTGTGTCCCTTTTCAGAGCAACAGCCCATTTGTGGAATTGTCCCATTTGGGTGCTAAACTACGAGAGGAGGTACGTTGCTGCGTTTATTGTAGATGTTGTTTTTAAGGTGACCTACTGAGTGGATAACTGCCAAGTGACCGAACACATTCTCACCTGGACTGAACACAGGCAAAGAGGCTGGGAACAAGGTTTTGCCATGATAATTTTAGTTAAATAAGAGTTTTAATTATGGTGCAGTGTTACAGATGCCATACCTGAATTGCTTTCAGTGGCATTTTTTACAAGAATTAAACAAGGGTCTTTTTCTGTTTTCTGTTTTAAAAACAGTAATTAACAATACAATTTAGCTATTGAGTATCAGAGGGTAGCCGTGTTAATCTGGATCTGTAAAAAGCGATGAAGAGTCCTATGGCACCTTATAGACTAACAGACGTATTGGAGCATAAGCTTTCGTGGGTGAATACTCACTTTGTCAGATGCATGTACGAAGTGAGTATTCATCCATGAAAGCTTATGCTCCAATACGTCTGTTGGTCTAAAGGTGCCACAGGACAATTGAGCGATTGCTAATTCTTGATTAAATGTGGGACCTTTCTCAATTTTAAAATTATAGGATGGTGTTATATGTGTATACTATATGCAGAACGGATTTATGCCATACTATACCCATTGCTACACCTGGTATAGATGTAGCCACTTTGGAGTTATTGATTTGAAGATAAACCCTTTTCCAGGTTACTAAAGGTGACATGGTTACATTCACTAGCTTATAGCTGAGGATTGGACTGTCACCTGGTATGCCCCTTTACAATATGTCCCTTTTAGATATATATATATATGTACTAAAACCAATATGTATGACACCAATAGTTTAGGCAATAAACTTAATACTGTCCAGGGTTAGGTTTTTTTTAGAGCTGTTGATTAATCGCAGTTAACTCACGCAATTAACTCAAAAACATTAATTGCGATTAAACTAATGAATCACAGTTTTAATCGCACTGTTAAACAATACAATACCAATTGAAATTTATTAAATTTTTTGGATGTTTTTCTACATTTTCAAGTATATAGATTTCTATTACAACACAGAATACAAACTGTACAATGCTCACTTTATAATATTATTTTTGATTACAAATATTTGCACTGTAAAATTAAAAACAAAAGAAACAGTATTTTTCAATTCACCTCATTCAAGTACTGTAGTGCAACCTGTTTATCGTGAAAGTGTAACTTACAAATGTAGATTTTTTTTGTTACATAACTGCATTCAAAAACAGAACAATGTAAAACTTTAGAGCCTACAAGTCCACTCAGTCCTACTTCTTGTTCAGCCAATTGCTAAGACAGACAAGTCTCAGATGATGACCCAGCTTTTATTCCAGTATAGACATATACACCTCCCTTTGTTCGGGGGATAATTTTAATTATTATTCCAACACCATGTTACTTTAGCTAGAACTTGATTTTATATTTGTATTCACTTTGATTATAACAAAATATTAATTATTAATTATATCATATTATAACAAGGTAGAATTTTACATTAATATTATGGTGGCTTGCCCAATGAACTTTTTAATGTTAAATTGGGTTTTGCCAAACAACTGGCCACATTGCCTGACAAACTTCAAATTAAAATTGTATATATACATTTATAAAACGTTAGTTACAATTAAATTGTTTATCGACAAACATACCTATATTTATGACTGACTTTTGCAAAGATAGAACCATTACTGGTGTCTTACAGGGAAACAGCCATGGGGGTTAAACCCTAATTATAACTATAAATAGTGTGGTACCAAAAACAATTTTTTTACTATTAATTTTTTATTACTATTATGCACAATTTGTGTGCAAAAATATTGTTGTTGCAACAAAAACTCCCTCAAAACCATAATTTAGTTATGTGACACAAAACATAGAACTCACAGACAAGTAATTTCAACATACCAACAAACCATACCACCAATGGATTAAACGTTGTTTAGAGCAGGTCCAGGAAACCTAAGAGCTGAAATCATTAATCGTTTTGGGTTTACACCTTGGTTTGCCTGTAAAAGAGGATTTAGTTAGGAGCCAAATACAGGTGGTGGGTTTTTTTGCATCTTTAGACCCTAAATTAAAACATAAGTGGGTAAGAGAGAAAAATATTAACATATATTAAAAGTTTAACTTTATTTGTTTAGGCGATTTAAAGAGAAAATTGCAAGAGATAATTCACCAAAATAAAATATTGGATTTAAGTCTTGTAACAATAACTATGATTTAGGTTGTAAAGTACAAAGTGGCTGCATTTTGCTTCGATACTTCCTGTGTAAAGCAGAAAAATTATAAGTTACCGGCTTCCTTTACCATGCTGAATATGTCTGAAATCGCAACTAACATGATACCTATTTTGGGAATCATGATGCACCATCTACTGATTTAACCCCCAAAGTTTTGTGACTGCAATTTGGCTAATACAAAGATGCAAGTAACAAAACAATAATTAATTTCACCCAAGGTGTGTTACTCTCGCTTCTTTTCCTACTGCCTCCCACTTACAGGTTGCGGGGGGGTGGGTGTGTGGTAAGCAAGAGTTCGATTTACCTTGTACGTGTACATTAGCCATAGCCCAATGAATCAAAAGGATGCTGAATTAGATGTTTAATGGGTTTTTAACTTTAATATTATTTTGTCAGAAGCAATTTACTTTGCCCACTTCCTTTTTTTTCCCCCCTCTCTCAAAATGCTCAGAAGCATTTTCCCTACGGTTTTCACAGCAACACGTTAGCTGCTAATCAAGGATTCAGTGACTTTTTGTTTCCTGTTGGTTTAGCAATCCTAAATTAAAAGCAAAGTGACAGTCAGCCTGACAGAGTATAAGATATGGGTTACAATCTCTACGCCCTGTGGGGCGGGGGGGGAGCGGTGGGAGGTGAGCTTTCAGTGCTTTCTGGGAAGTAACAGGTGTTGTTGTTGTTGTTTATATGTTTTATTTAACCATTCCTATGCAATTTAGTTTCCTGGATTGTTAACGCCCTGCTTTGTTGGTAGTGCAGCTCATACTTACAGCTGCACTTAGACAGTTTTCATTTTTATTCCCCCCATAAGCTTTAGCTGTTTGTGATATTTGTAAGTACAGTTTTTGTACTTTTCCTGACTATACCATACCACACATTAAACATTACATTAAATATATGATCATATGGTCAAACCCCACCGACATGGGGTGATTAAAATATTCTGGCTATGTTGCATTCGTACGAAACCTCCTTTCTGAATTTTAATGTATTTTCATGCTATATTTTGATTGACCACAACTGGGTTCCCAGAAATCTCAGGTAACGTAACTTTACTCCCCTTCGACTTCTACTTCAAATGAGCTTAATTAAATTCTACTACCTAGTTTAGTTAGCACTTTACATATGTAGACACGTTCCTTCTTAAATAATTAACCTTTTAACCAGTTTCAACAATTACTTAAACAAGTCCCAAGAAACAGCAGGGGGGAGGCGAGGGGGTCTGCTCCTTCTCTCTTCCCTCAATGGCTAATGTGCCCTTAACTGATTGAGAGTAGTAGGCTCAGTCATAAAACTAAAAAAGACAGAAGTAGGGGAACATAGTAGAAAGAGAGACTGGAGCATGAGGCCTGGTGCAAGGCTTGAGGCCTGAACAAAGTCAGCAAAAGTTACGCTATGAGCAAAAGTCAGGTGCTGTTAAAAAGCAGATGCTTTCCTGCACGTTCACTGTTCGGTACATGATCTTGGCACAGGTACCGCTAGCATTGCTAAAACACACTGACTATGTAAACACACTCTAGTGGGTTAGCACAAGTACACCCTAACCTATCACAAGATAATGTTTATTTGGCGTACGCCATCTGGTCAAGCCAAGCCACAGTGTTCTTATCAATGATGTTCAAGGCATGAAGATCTAAGAAATTGAGTCATTTTGGAGAACAATGGATCAGTGTTCCCGATGCGTCCCCCGTAACTACAGCTGCAGCTTGTCTGCCATTTGGAGAAATGGGCAATCCAACTAGCAGATTGAATTCAAGGATTACCACGAATCTCCATCAACCAGTCAAACAGGTTCCGGACGAGGATAAGTCCAGCACTTAAGATCCTCTAGCACAAGGTAAGATGATTTGACAGAAGTGATGAATTGTCTGAAACATCAGGAGTAAAATACAAAGACAGAAGTGATGAATAGGGTTGTTTGGTCTGAAAAATCAGGAGCAAGGTACCATGGGAGGTAACAACCATGTCGTGAAACATGGCAGGTGATACCTAAGTTGTTTATTGCAGATTGTTTGCCTCTGTCTATAAATGATGGGGTACCTCACTTTAACCCTGTGTCCGGCCTTGGTGGCCGCAGATTGAGCTGGTCCATTGTGACGACCATACATATGTTCGTGTTTTTGTAACCATTGAGCTGGGGCTAGGGTGACCAGATGTCCTGATTTTATAGGGACAGTCCCTATTTTTGGGTCTTTTTCTTATATAGGCTCCTATTACCCCCCACCCCGATTGTTCACATTTGCTGCCTGGTCACCCTAGCTGGGGCTCTAGTACTGTGCTTCACTGACAATAAACCTGGCTGAGCACCGTCGCCACCAGACAGAATCTGTGATCTTTCTGGGCAGTTCCATGGAGGTCTGCTGAGCCAGCCACCTGCACAGAACCAGGCCAGCACATGAAGAGAACACGCATGCACCCCAAACTGACAGCACTGGTAACCTATAGTTTATTATTATAAGTAGTAAGTACTTGGTAATGTTCTATATTATTTAACCTCCTGGTGCAATTTTGGGGGTTTCCCTTTCAGGTTCTAAAAATTTTAAATCATCCTTTTTCTCTTGGTTTGCCTCTGCCTCTCCTCACAGTTAGCATAGCCTGACCTAGCCGGCTCACTGCAAATTAGCATCATGAATAGGATAGGAGGAGTCCAAAGCAGGAGCGAACCATCTTAAAAGAACATGAGTCAGTCAGGAGAGAATGCAGGCGGAAGGTCAACTAGGGGACACAATTTCCACTTGTGCAGACAGCCCAACCATGCCTTATTTCTTTGGAGCACTCCAGTTCCTAGATTTCCTGGAGAAAACTACGAAAGTAATGCTGTTTGGTTTGGTGAATTTAAGACAAGGCTTCAGCCAATGTTTAGATCGTATGAACTGCTGGAAAGACAGGAAACAGAGAATCTTTTGGGGCAAATAGGGAGCCAGGAGGAAAGTGCCGACGTGGCCAGAAAATGAAAAAGGGAGCATAGAACAGATATTTAGAAGGCTAGGCTGTATGTTTGACACTCACACCTTGGCAGAACTGAAGAAGAAGTTCTCCAGAATACAGAGTCCAGCAGAGAGACTAAGGGGATATGCATTGGGATTACAAGAGGCTTTACAAGCAATAGAAGAGTTAGAACCAGATGAAGCCCGACATATGGATAAAATGTTGAAGGGGAAATTTGTTGAGGTGTTATATGATGATACTTTACTGAGGGAACTAAGGCTGTGACTAAGACAGAATCCCAAAATTTCCTTCCTAGGCTTTAAGGAGGCTGCTATAAAACTTCTTGGAGGTGAAGGATCAGACAGGGCAATTGTGGTGTGTCCATAGCATGGCTGCAAATGTGTCATTGCCTTGTAACCTTGGAGGTGCTGGGTACTTTGTGGGGCAGGCTGGCCTGATGTCAGAGAATGGTAATTCTGGAATGGAAGACCCTTTTCAGAGCCAATTTAAAAGGGAGACAGAGGATTTGAAGAAAAACACTCCTTGACGACAGAAGGAGAGAAATGCAACATGTGAGACTGAATTTGAAACAGTAGCTCCTGGGACCCAGAGAATACAGACGCAGGCCAAGGGGAGTCGGAATGGATCATAGGACAATTAAGAAGTTTGGTCAGGATGGTAATCTTCTCTCCAGAAGATGTGGTGAGATGGAACATATAGAAATGAAGTGCAGGCCTAGGACTACTAATGGCATGGTTTTAAGCACAGTCTCCCGGATGGGAGTCTGGATCTCAGGGAGACAAAGAGAAGACCTGAATGACATTAAAGGGCACACTACTGGTGTGGGAAGGTGTACGACAGGCTACGGCTAATGGGATAGAAATGGGAGTGAGGTGGAGTGGCCTCCCACTGAGCCGGGGGGGAGGGGGAGCGGGAAGGGGAGCTGCTCTCTGATCCCTGGTGGGTGGCTCTAGGGCAGGCTTGCCCCTCCCGCTGGAAGATANGGAATAAGTTGATAAGTTAGACAGGAATAAGTCACCAGGACCAGCTGGTATTCACCCAAGAGCTCTGAAGGAACTCAAATATGAAATTGCAGAACTGTGAACTGTGTTTTTCTTTTAAAAAGGCTCTAGGGGAGATCCTGGCAATTACAGGCCGGTAAGCAAACTCTTTTGCTTCAGACTTCACTAAAAAGACCAAACCAGATACTCAACACAACTAATATTAACAAGGGGGAAGGAATGCAAGCCAAAATAGGGAAAGAACAGGTTAAAAAACACTTAGGTAAGTTAGACATACTCAAGTCGGCAGGGCCCAGTGAAATTCATCCTAGAATACTTAAAGAACTGGCTGAAGAGATCTCTGACCCAGCAGTGATTATCTTTGAAAACTTGTGGAGGATGGGAGAGATCCTGGAGGACTGGAAAAGGGCAAATATTGTACCTATCTATAAAAAGAGAAATAAGGACAACCCAGAGAATTATAGACCAGAAAGATACTGGAATAAATTATTAACCAACCCATTTGAAGCATCTGAAGGATAATAGGATTATAAGGAATAGCTAGCATGGATTTGTCAAGAACAAATCATGCCAAACAAACCTAATTTCCTTCTTTAAGAGGGTTATTGGCCTACCGGATAAGGGGAAAGCAGTAGATGCAATATATCCTGATTTTAGTAAGGCTTTTGACACAGTCCCACATGACAGTCTCATAAGCAAGCTGGGGAAATGTGGTCTAGATGAAATTACTATAAGATGGGTGCATAACTTTTGAATACAATCTTTCAACTAGAGTAGTTACCAGTGCTTTGCTGTTCAGCTGGGAGGGTGTATCTAGCGGGGTCCCGCAGGAGTCAGTCCTGGGTCTGGTACTATTCAGTGTTTTCACTAATGACTTGGATAATGGAGTGGAGAGAATGCTTGTAAAATTTGCAGATGACACTAATATGGGAGAGGTTGGTAACATTCAGATAATCCCAGTTGTACATAGCCAACACGTACATCACGCAATGATATCCATGACCAGTGTGTCACCAGTTCTTATTTCATGCCTTACAAGACACTATTTGGCTAAATATTGTGACAGCTGTGTGTTGAGGGTAATCAAGTCACCCCTTAATCTTCACTTTGTTAAGCTAAATATATTGAGCTCTTTGAGTCGATTGGTATTAGGCAAGTTTTCTAATCATTCTCATGGCTCTTCTCTGACCCCTCTCCAAGTTAGCAACATCTTTCTTGAGTTTTATGCACCCAGAAATGGACACACCATTCCAACAGCAGTCACACCAGTGCCAAACACAGAGAGAATAGAACCCCTTTACTCCCGCTTGATATTACTCTATTCATGCATCTGTGACATGCAAGACTAGTGAGCAGCTGTGTTGCCCCTGCTCTGCAATCTAGGGTGCCTTACAAAGCCTCGATGAAATAGTTCCCAGCTGGGCCGCTCACAAACAACCTAAGAGCATGCAAGTCACACCCTGAGTGTCTGTGTGTAACTGCAGCCTGCCAGCCACACCTGGGTTACACTCTGGCTCTCACCAGCCTGGGTTATACCGCAGGGTGACCCCAGCACACACCCAGTCATAGATTTTCTCCCAGAAATCTATGTCCTGTACTGCCCTCTCCTGGACACTACACATTATATTAAGTCCATTATTCCTTTAAAAGTGTGCTATGCCTACAACTTGTCACCCCAAATGGAATTACCCAGACACTTCTATTCAAATACGCTAGATTAGATCAAATAAAACAAGTTTATTAAGCACAGAGAGATTTCAAGTGAGTCCAAGAAATGAGGCATAAAAGTCAGGAATAGTTACAAAGAAAATAAAAGATGAAATGTTTACTAGTGCCTAACTTATCAAAACTGTATCAGATTCAACCAAAGTTTCTCACCACATGCTTTCAGCAGCCTGCCAGACCAAACCGTGTAGGTCAGGCTCACTTCCTCAGTGTCCAGCGAATACTTCCTTTCTCACTTCAGGAACAGTGAATTAGATGAGGAGGTTGGGCAGAGGGTAATTGTCAACAAACACCAGTTTCACTGCGCACGCGCACACACACACACACACAAACCAACGACACAATATTTCCATTGGTAATCAAATTGTGCCTCTAGACAAGGAACAAAAATTGTTGCAGGAGAACTTATTAGAGTCCCACCTTAATGTGTATAAAACTTGTGGTAATACCGGTGTCACTGGGGCTGCTGTCAGGATAATGACGTTGAATAATTCTCCATCAAAGTTATAAAAAGATCAATAGAATTCAGCCAAGCCTAACTTGAGTAACGATTGGCTCCAGTTGGCACTAGGACGTGCTTTGTTGGTGGGAGGGTGGACAGTGGCCGGTCTCTCTGCATCTTGGAGGTGGCAACATAAGGGGGCAGGGGTGAATCTGGAGCAGCCCAGAGGGAGGCAAAGCCGGGGGCGTTGGCACAAGGGGGGCTATGGTTTGGGGGCATCGGAAGCAGGGGGGTTTCCAGCGGCAGTGCTCTGGGTCGGGCCAGGCCCCTCACCCTCCACACCATCCTCCATCATCTGCTTGTACTGGCGCTTGAAGAAGCCGAACTGGAAGGAGACAAAGAGGAGATGGTGAGAACCAGACGGAGACAGGCTCATGTCTGAGGAAGAGGGATGGGCTGTGGGAACCTCCAAAAGAAAGACCTTTGTCCCTCCCCCACCAGCTGGGAGAGCCACAGGCCCCGCCCCCAGGGTGATGGGCTGTGAGGGAGGGGTCCAAGCCCTGCCCCACTCACCTTGTAGAGGGCTGCGGTGATGAGAGCCAGCAGAACCAGGCCCCCCACGCTGCTGCCCACGATGATGGGCAGGTAGTTATAGACCTTGGAGCGCTCCACCACTGTCTGCACCTGGGGGAGAGGAGCTGTGAGATGGGGACCCAGGACTCCTGGCCCACCACCCGCCCCTGCTCTAACACACCAGACCCCCTTCCTCCCCGAGCAGGGACAGGACCTAGGAGTCCTGGCTCCCAGCTCTAACCACTAGCCAATGCTCTCTCTATCCTGGGCGCAGTCACTCTGGTACCTGGCGCTGGACGAATCCCTCCTTCTGGGTGTATTTCTTCTCCTCGTATTCAATCCGGGCCTCGCTCACCAGACTCACTTTCTGCTGCTGAGTCTGGAACAGAGAAATTCACCGTCCCTGACCAGAAACGACACAAACCAGCCCGGAGCATCGTCCCAGGGGGACCCAGAGCAATTTACAGGCCGTTCACACAGGGGCAATCCCTTGCCCAGCACTGAGATGCAGTCACCTCTGGGGTGAGGCATGGGGGATGTTCATACGGGGGCGGGGGGAATCTCTCTCCTGGTGCCGAGAGGCAGAGGCAGCTCTCATACCTGGGACACCCACTGGAAGCTGACGTTCCCTTTGATCATGAACTCCAGCGGCTGCTGCATTTCCAGGGAGGCGATTTTGCACTCGATCTTCTTACAGGTGGCCACGGAGCAGTCCTGGGGGTGGAAGGATATTGCCAGGTGAGGCAGGGGGTGTGCAGGGGCTCAGCATGGCCATGAGGGTCTGGGTCTGTCTATAGCAGGTGTCCCTTCCCCAGCCCAGCCCCATACTCACTGTCTGTGTTAATGCCAAGGGGAAAGGGGCTGCTGGGACCAGCACCAGCCTGTACTCACCAGCAGGGGGCGCTCGCTCATCTGCTTCACAAAGTCCTTTGAACCAGTCGTTCCCACCTCACTGGTGCACTGAGCCAGCTGGGGCTGGGGAGGGAGAGAGACACGGTGTTAATGGTGGTGGGAATGGGTCATGGGACCTTCCCATCTAGGGGACACCAGCACCAATCCATCCCCAGGGCAGGGGACTGGCTGGCTCAGGGGGGTGGGGAAGGGGACACAGGACCTTTTCCCACTAGGAGGCGCTGGCTCCAATCCAGTCCCAGGGCAGGGAATATGCTGGCTCAGGGGCTGGGGCAGGGGTCTTTCCCCCATAGGCAGCCTGTCCCAGCAGGGGGCGCTGTAGGGCAGAGCAGGTGTCACTGGGCCCATCTCTCTCTCTCTCACACACAAGGGCAGGGAGAGGCAGGTACCTTGGAGGGGACGACCTCAGATGCATCCCACACCTGGACCCCGCTCAGCTCCACAGGGAACTGGAACTTGACCGAGATGGGGACGCTTCTCTGCCGCAGGTTCTTGACCTGAAAGAAAGACCCACCATAGGGCACTGCAGGAAGAGAACCCAGGAGCTCTGATCCCCAACCCCGGCTTTTAACCCTCAGACCCCACTGCCCTGCCAGATCTGGGAAATGACCCAGGAATCCTGGCTCCCTGCCCACCCCTACCCTTACCCCTCCATGCTCTAATCCACTAGATCCCATTCAACCACTTCTAGTCCCTCTCTCTTGCCCATCACACTCTGTGCCGCCGGCCTCACCTCGTACCGATGTGTCACTGGCACACTTGTCCCTGCCTCCTTGGAGAAGTTGACGTACTTGGTCGACTCCTCAAGGCTGGGGGAGGAAAAGGATGGAAGGAACGAGAGAGACAGGAGTGTGATGGATGGGGCTGGAGAGTGGCGGTGGGATGTCATGTCCAGAAGGGGGCGTTGTGCTACAGGGAAGGGCTCAGTAGGGGGCGCATTCCCCTTGCAGTCAGTGCAGGCACCTATGATCCCGTGCGGCGCTAGGGGGCACTGTGCTGCAGGGAACAGGGGGTCCAGCAGGGGGCGCTCCCCCCTCTGTCTCCGCAGTGACCTACCTGGTGAGGATGATGAAGATGCCGTACTTGACCGGCAGCTCCGCCCGGTGACTCATGCGCTCGGTGGTGGGGCCGCCATTGTCACTGCAGGGAGGGGAGGGCAAAGGAGAGAGATGTGAGGAGACTCAGGCAGGTAACTGTGCAGGAAGACTGCACTATAGGCCTGCTCTGCTCCATGCATGGCTCCCACCCCACCCCCTGGCCCTGCACAGCCACCTCACCTGCTGACGTTGGCTATAATCTGCAGCTTGTCCCCCAGGTCGGCCTCAGAGGAGACGTCGAAGGTGGCGACGAAGACGGCCTGGAAAATACAGGTGGGGTGAGAGTCAGGGCCTGGGGAACTGCCAGAGACAGGGCAGGCACAGGGAATCAGGGGGACTGTTGTATGAACTTAGATGGAATAAATGGGCCCAGAGAGGCGAAGGTGTTAACATGACCCTGTCCCTGCCCAACAGCATTAACTGGGTTTAGGGTTTGGGATTCACAGACCTTGGTTGGTTCCGTACCGTGGCAACACCCCATTCACCATCCTTTTATTACAGACACAGAAGAAATCAGCTAAGGCCTTTGCAATGTAATGTGTTCAATGAGACTTTTATTCTTCCCCCTCCTCCCTGCCCTGCGCCTGTCGCTGGAGCGAGCCTTTTATCCCTCCCCCCCCACTGTCTGACCGATAACTGGACGCAATAAGTGGCCGCTGGGGGAGGAGAGGAGGTTAGTGGAGGGGCTGGAGCTGGCCTGGGCGCTGTGGTTGAAGTCCTGGCCCGGTTCCCAGCAGACAACGAGGCAAAGGCACAAGTGGGGAGAGCAGCACAGAGAGAAAATGCAGCTTCTGCTGCGGCTGCTGCCTCTCGCTGGCAGCCCCCCCGCTGGAGAGACCCCAGATTGTCCGCGCCAAGAGCTGGCAAGCGGTACCAGCCTCGGGCTGGCGCGGACGCTGGATTTAGCCGCCGTCCTGGGCACAGGCTCATCACAGCAGCGAGCACAACACACAGGCTTGGCCGGCTCAGCCAGACACTCCTTAGACAGAGGGGAGCAGTGGGAAGAGAAGAAATAAGGTGGGGAAGGGACGGAGCCCAATGGGCAGGGGTGGAGAGACAGTCTCCCATCCCCAGTGGTGTCTGGATCTCACTGGGGGCAGGGGCAGGTGGCATAGGCACCCACCGGCAGCTCCCCTTGGCCCCGCCCCCCTGCTCCAGCTCACCTCCGCCTCCACCTCCTCCGCCAGGGCTCTGCTGCGTCCTGCTTCTCCCCCCTCCCAGTGCTTGCACTGTGACACAGCTGATTCGTGGGGCAGGGAGGGAGGGGGGAGGAGGGGGAACACGGCGCGCTGGGGGAAGAGATGGGGCTAGGGTGGGGATTTGGGGAAGGGATCTAATAGGGGCAGGGAGGGATGGAGTTAGGGTGGGGACTTTGGGGATGGGGTTGGAATGAGGGCGGGGCCAGGGGCGGGGATGGGGTGGAGTTGGGGCGGGGCTAGTGGCAGGGAAAGGGTGGGGGGGTGCGCACCCACCACCGCCGAGAAAATTGGCGCCTATGGCAGGTGGGTCCCTCTCCCTGGGCCTGGCCCAGTCGGGTCAGGACACCTCTCAGGATCACGATGACGAAGGCCCAATGGTGTCATGCTGGTTCCGAGGGGACAGGTGTGGGGGAAGCCATGACAATGACGCTGGCTCCTTCCCTTTCCCTTGTCTTTTAATGAGCCACAGCTCTGTTTGCACTGACTTGCCGGGCTCCCCGGGCGCTTTCCCCAGCACATCTCTTGTCACGGGCTGGGCTGACCCCAGGGAACTGCCCCTCTCTGCCCCCAGCTGGGCTCACCCCTTGGGAGTTCACAGGCCAGGGCCCGTCCCTACCTCAGCTCTGCTCCAGAAGATGGGGTGGTTGATGTGGCAGGTGCTGGTCCTCTGAGTCTGCTCCTCGGAGCCCACGGCCGAGCTGCACTTAACGGCCATGGCCCTCCTGTTAGACTGACCGTGAGAGACCAGCCAGTGAGAGATGCAGCCCACAGCACCCCCTGCTGAGCCCCCTGCCCGCTCCCTGCAGCACAGCGCCCCCCTGCCAAGCCCCCTGCCCACTCCCTGCAGCACAGCGCCCCCTGCCAAGCCCCCTGCCCGCTCCCTGCAGCACAGCGCCCCCTGCTGAGCCTGCCCGGTGTATGTTGGGGTACCTGGAGCAGCAGGACCCGGCGGTAGGACAGCGCGGCCGGGTAGAAGAACTGCACCCTGGTGCTGTAGGAATTCTCCCCACGGTTCTGGATGGAGACGGTGGTGTTGAGTTCAGGGGTGACCCCCACCACCAGGGTGCTCAAGCTAAGGAGGGGGAGAGAAAGGGGTGAGCTTCTGCAGGGCAGTGCGCTGGCCGGTCTGTGAACTTCTTCTAGCAGTGTCCAGCCGGGGACCCCAGCCCTGAGAGCTTCCTATAACAGTGCCCAGCTGGGAACTCCACTGCTGTGAGCTTCCCATAACAGTGCACAGCCAGGGAACCCAGCGGTGAATCTTCCCCCCAGCAGGGTCCCCGACAGGATCCATCAGCAGTGGAAATCTGGCAAAATCTCCAGCTGGATGTTGAAGATCTGAGGCATGATCAAGCTGGACAGGTCCCACCGTGGTAGGTGTTTGGGGGAGGAGGATTCAGTGACTTACCCAGAGAAATTGAAGGAGATTTCTAACTGGTCATCGCAGCGGCCATCCATGCCACAGTCCTTCTGAAACGGGAGCTGCGGGGAGACCCAGGAGAGCAGGATCAGAGTGGGTAGGGAAGGGGCTGCAGCACCACCTGCTAGAGCGACAACGCAGGGACCCAGGGACCCTGCACTGGGGGACAGCTACACCCATCTGTAACATCCTGCATCTTTGGGGAGCACCGGGTAACCCCCATATTCCTCATGTATATATATAAATGTGATCTTGTATATAAAGCAGGCCGTGTGAGGTATAAGGGGAAAGGTTATGATCTGCTGAAAGTCATTTTTTTATCCATATATGTATGTATATTGTTAATGCATATGAAGTTTTAAAAATTGTGTTGTATGGTTGTTAGTAAAACATGCGGTAGGTTTGGAAAGCACCCAGATACTAGCTCTCCAGAGACAATGACAAAGGAGGTAACCAACACCCGGGTGGGTGCTGAACAGACATCACCAACCATTGTCAAGCAAGGGAGCTACAATGCAAGTGACTCACCTGCATAAGGCCTCACCAGGGGTATTTCTCCACCTTGTGACTCAACAATGCTCACCCAACATGCCTGGACTTGTGTTCTCCACGCACATGGGACTAACGGTATAAAACAGGACACAGGGGATCCCCTGCTGGGCCTTTCTCCTGCCCCCACCTACGCTGCAAGCAACAAGGATGCTCAGAAGACTGAAGACTCCAACAGAGGGGACTGGTCCAGGCTTCAAGGGTGAAACCTGTGTACTATGAACTGCACTATCCAGTGTGGTGAGAAAAACTGCTTAATCTAGATGTTGCCCAGTCAAATAGAGTTGAGAGTTTAGACTCCATGCTTATATTTTCTTTTCCTTTGGTAACTAACGCTGACATTTTGCCTATCACTTAAAATCTATCTTTTGTAGTCAATGAATTTGTTTAGCTGTTTATCTTTACCAGTGAATTTGCCTGAAGTGTTTGGTAAATCTGCTCAGGTTACAAAGGCTGGGGTATGTCCACTTTCCATTGATGAAGTGGTGAACCAATTAATACAATTTCATTGCTCATCTTGAGCAGTGTGAGATGGTATATTCCTGAGGTGCAAGGCTGGGAGCTGGGGGGATTTGGCTGGTGCCTTTCTGTGTGTGTGATTCGTGAGTGGCTCTGGGAGTGTTCGTGCCATCTAGCTGGGTGTGGGGCTCCAGATGCAGTTGTGCTGAGTGATCACAGTGCCTGGAGAAGTTTGCTGCTTGTCACTAGCAAAATATTGAGAGAGACAGCCCAGGCTGGAGGGCTAAGTGGGCACAACAGTCCCAGGCTGCACCCCCAGAATACCGTCACACCATCATCAGCCCTGCACCTGCCCCCCCACATACAATCCCTCTTCCGCCTCCCCCTCTGGCAAGCAGCAGCATCACACTTCTAGCGGTGCCAGGGCAGGGGGACTGGTTGGCTCAGGGGGATGGGGAACAGGGCATGGGGACTTCCCCCTCTAGGGGGCCCTGGCCAAAATAAAATTTGATTTTTGATGAACATTTTTCATTTTTTTTTTTTAAGACATGGATATTTTGGGAGCTTTGAGGAGAAGTTGGAATGTTCCCACGGATGAGAGATGGGTTGCACTGTGTAAAGGGGTTTAGGAGGCTGCTGCTGCCTCTGAATTTTCCAGACTCTTGCTTTCAAACGGTCACTGGTTCGATCCCGGCAGCAGAACCACCTCGGGGCCTGGCTCTGGCACCTTACCGAGCCTGTAGACACCGGCGCAGAGTCCTCGCTCAGGATGGGTTTGAGGTTGCTAGCAGTAGAGATGGGCTCCCCTGTCAGGCTGTAGTTGAGGCGCAAGGTGATGGGGGTCACAGTGTCCTCCGGGCAGAGCTGTGGAGACAGAGAGACAAGTCGGGCCCCTGAAAGGTAACAGGAGCTGGGGGCTGGGTTGGACTCGGAAAGAGGTTTGTTCTCTGGGTGATTTGGGAGCAAGGGGCAGACACAGTGGGAGGGGAAGGAGCCGGGACCCCACACACTCACAGGTAACGTTATCCGATACGTCTCACATTTCTTCTCAATGCGGAGCCGCAGCTCCCCGCTCAGGACGGGGCCGGTGGCGTCGAAGGCGGCTCGGATCTTCGTCCGCCCGGGGTCCAGGGCCAGGCTGTACTGGATAGTGCTGAAGATCCTGTCGCCTACGGGGGAGGGGAAATGAGGGACAGAGAGAGACACAGTGGGAACCTCAAGGGGAAATGGGACACGAGGCCTTTCCCCTCTAGGGGGCGCTGGCTTCAAGCCAACCCCAGGCCAGGGGGGGAGGGGAGCGGAGGATGGGTTTGGTCTGACCTAGGCTGTCCATGGTGCTCTTAGTGATGGTGAAGCAGACCTCTGCCCTGCTGGCCTCCGTGTTAAGCTGCTCCTGCTCCTGGCAGTCGAAGGCCGAGGTGGGGATCGTGGGGGGCTGGAAGCTGATGGAGATCTTGACTTTGAGCACAGGCCGGGACCTGCCATGGGGGGAACAGAACCATCACCCAGCTGCTCCCTGCAATGGGGCCAGCCCCCCTCCCTCCCCTGAGCCTCCCACCCAGCCTGGATGTGCTCACAGCACCCAGGGAGTCTTTGCCTTTTAAACCTTTGTAACTGTGTAACTCATCAAACAGGGAAGGAGACTTCTCTAATGCAAAGGCTGGCTTCCTACAGAAGGGGAAGGAGAAGGCCATTGAGACCAAATGAGCCATTGTGAGACATGGAAGAACAGAGACTTGGTTAATTGCATTTCTCACCCCCTCTAGGAAGAGCAACCCTACGCATGAACTTGTCCCATCTACGAGGGCTCTGGGGAGAAGGGGATACAAATCCTTGACAAGGAGAAACTTATTGTCTTTGTGCCACTTGGACTCTAAAAGAGCAAGACTCAGTAGGCATTAGCAAAAGACCCCCAGCTGCTTAGTTTGGGTTACCCTAAAGGACATATGGAGTTTGCTTATTACAGAAGATTCTCTTATCTTTTGGAATCGAAGACGGTAACTCATTTGCATGTGTAGGTTACCTGCTTAAACAGTATAAATAACTCTCGTTTCTTTTTCTTAGTTACCAGATCTTTAGCTAGTTTATTACAGGATTGGCTACCAGCATGGTCTTAGGTTTGAGATCTGACATACAATTGCTCTGGGGTAAGTGACTGGTCCTTTGGGGCAAGGAGTAACCTGAATATTGTTGTGGTTTTTGGTGTAAGGGACCATCTATCACACAGGCAAGCTTATCTGGGTGGCAAAATAGACCAGAGTGCCTGGAGGGGCTCTCTGGGACGCCATGGTGAGGTTGTTATAGTGCCTGAGGAGTTCATACTTCTAACTTGGGTGGTGAAATCTAATTATAGAGCACACAGCCAATTTGGGGTTTCTGCCCTTACGGTTTTCCAGCAGCAGGCAGCGCACACACATACATACATACATACATACACACACACACACACACACACACACACCATGTACTGTCGCTGTCTGTGATTGCCATGTGGAGCAGTGCAATGACACAGAGTAACTCACCTCAGCAGCAGGACCTGCCCTTGTGCTCCCACCGCGATGTCTGGCAGCCCATCCCCAGTCAGGTCTGTCCCGCCACTGACGGCCTGGCCAAAGTAGTGCAGCCCACTGGGAAACTGTGACCCCTCTATGTGCTGTGGGGCAGAGAGAGCAGTAAGGGGTGGGGAAGGGGCGGCTGTACTGTATAATGGGCAGTAGGGGCAGCGGAGGGTGAGGGATGGGGAAGGGGCGGCAGTACTGTATAATGGGCACTAGGGGGCAGCAGAGGAGGAGGGATGGGAAGGAGGCGGCTAAACGTTAATATGCACTAGAGGGCCATGGGCCCCCATGGTGTCTCTTCGGGGCTCACCTGTCTGTACTGGGGACTGAGGCCTCTTTTTTCCCCATGGAAGATGTACAAGGCCCCACGATTGTCATTCTCCATGGGGGCCCCGATGGCCACGTCCGTCTGTCCGTCCCCGCTGATGTCCCCGATTTCAGACATGCTGGCCCCGAAGTGCCCGAACGCCTGCCCCTGCAGTGTCTTCCTGCAGATCAGCATCGTCCCCTGCAGGCCCCACCCAAAGAGACAAAGGGTGAAAGGATCAGCGCCCCCTACAGAGACTCGTCCCTGCTCCCTGCAGCACAGCACCCCCTAGTGCCACACTGGGGTATTGGGGGTCAGCACTGACTGCAAGGAAAGAGCATCTTCTACTAAGCCCCCCACCCTGGTCCCTGCAGCACAGCGCCCCTTAGCCCTGGACTGGAGCATGGGGTCATCTCTGCCTAGCAAGCCATTTAATGGGATCCCATCCCTAAATCTGTCCAGCTACATCATAAACCCCAGTTCTTCCCCTCTCTTACCTGCTGGTTAATCTGGCAGATATAGACGCGCCCTCCATTCAGGGGAGTATAGTACATGGGGGCTCCGATCAGAACCAGGTCCGTGTTCCCATCTCTGTTGAGGTCCACAGCGCACAGTGTACCCCCGAAATACGAGCCGACCTGGAAGGGCAGATAAGTCGCTCCTTCCTTTTAGTCACTTCCTCCTTCTCCCACTGGGACCCACCCACACACACACACACACACACACACAGAGCCTGCTGGGAGCAGGATTAAAATCCCACATTCATTCTGTCCTCACCATCACCCTCATTTTACACACAGCAGGTAGTACTGTCCCACTGAACGTATAGGCTGTTAGGTCTTGGAGAAATGCTGATTGTTCACTGTGGTTCAGTTCTTTTTAGCTGCTGTGTTTGTACAAGTGAAGTTTATTCATTGAATCTACTTGGCTGAAATTGTCTTTCCAGTTCGGTTTGCCTGAGTGCACAGGAAGCTGTATGTGAGAGAGGTGCTTCCTGCTAGCTGTGGTGCCATTATTTAAACTACCGTGTTTGCACAAGTGAAATGTTTCCCCTCTCTGTCTGGATCACTCTTGAGTCTCATCTAACTGAACATATAGGCTATGAGACTGTCAGCTCTTTGTAGTCTGTGTTTGTACAGTGCCTAGCACAATGGGGTCCTGGTCTGTAATTTGAGCTGGTCTGTAATGTTCCTAGGTACTACCTCAAAACAAATAAATGATCATCATCAAGCGGATTGTTAGCTGTGGTGCAGATGTCTACACCAGTAGCATTTATCCATTGCCTGAGTCTCTGACTGAAACCTCTCAGTGCTGCCTACATCTGAGATATGAACACAAACTGTTACATGTTGTGGAAATATTGCAAACTTCCTCTCCTCCCTCTCACTTTCTGCCCATCATTCCCCATGCCCTCCCCTTACCTGCTCTCCCAGCACCTCGGTTTCCTCCCACCATCCTCTACGCTTGGAATCTTGGCTGAATAGAATGACTTTGCCAATGTGATTGTGGCGAGGGGCCCCAACCACGTAGCTGCTCCGCCCCTGGGATGTGATGACCTGAACTGAATAACCTGCAAGAGACAGAGACACGCAAGGGTGAGAGGGGGGAGCAGGCATTTCCAGACACAGGGCCTCACACAGCCTTACAGCAAAGGCTTGATCATGAGCCCTGCTGAGCCTGCATGGGGGGGTAGGTGTCAGGAGCCCCCCTTGCTCCCGTGTGGGAGATCAGCATCACTGGACCTTGCACAGGAGGATGTTAAATTAACAACTCAAGGAGAGAGTGCTAAGGCGGCAAATGGGGTCAGCACTGGCTGACAGGGAATGAGTCCCCCCCACCCCACTCCATGCAGCACAGCACCCACTAGTACCTCACTGGGGCATTGGAGCCTGCACTCACTGTGAGAGGAGAGCGCCCCCTAGTGAGACCCAGGCCCCACACCCCTGAAGCACAGCATCCCTAGTGTCCCATTGGGGGCACCCCTGCTTCGCATGCCGTCTGATGGGATCCAAGCCCCAGATTTAAAGATATCACTTCAGCTCAAGAAGTCAGGGATGTATTGTACTGAGGTGGCAAAGAAAAGACATTTTTGAATGCTTCTATCGTGATGCTAGCACTCTGGGTAATCAGCAAGAGGGCACTGGAAATTCTCATTCACGAGAAAAAAAATCTCAGGTGGCATTGTCATTACTGGAACCTGGTGGGACAATTTTTATGGCTGCAATGCAAAATTCCCTGGTTCCAACCCAGAGTGGGTAAAAGCAGGGCCGGCTTTAGGCCAATTCCCCCGATTCCCCAGAATTGGGCCCCCGCGGGTAAGAGGGCCCCGCGCCTTAGGCTCACCCGGTGGTGGTCCACTCCAGCGGCATTTTGGCGGTGGGGGGGGGGCGCTCTGAGGTCTTCGGCGGCATTTCGGCGGGGTGGGGGGGATTCCAGGGTCTTCGGCGGCATTTCGGCGGGGGGGGGGGGGAGAGGTCCTTCAGTGCCGCGGAAGACGCGGAGCGGTCCTCCCACTGCTGAAGTGCCGCTGAAGACCCAGACCGCGGAATTGGGCCCCACAGGTCCTAAAGCCGGCCCTGGGTAAAAGGGATGAAGGGTGGCACTCGATATGAAAGACTGGACATGACAGACACCCCAGCCTGGTTCAGAGTACAGATAACTCAGAACAGCAGGAGCAGGAAGCATGGGTGAGGGGTGAACCCCCGCTTCAGGTAGACTAGCTTGTCCCCCACTTTCACCAAGGAGCCACCCTGCCCACCTGCCAGAGCTCCAAGTGCCTGTCCTGCTTGCCCCAGCCAGCTCCCCTGAGCACCAGGCTAGCCCCAGCGCCAGGCCGAGCCGCGCCCCCCCTCCACACAGAGCGGGTCCTGGAAGCAGCCATCAGCATTGACTCTGAAAAGTATTTAGGGGTCACAAGGGAACATGAGCTCCCACAGCAATGCTGTAGCCAAAAGAACTAATGCGACCCTTGGATGTATAAAGAGGAGAGTAACGAGTAGGAGCAGAGAGGTGATTCCCCCATATACCAATACTGGAACACGGTGTCCCAGTCTGTTGTCCACATTTCAAGAACGATGTTGAAAAATTGGAGCGGGTGCAGAGAAGAGCCATAAAAATGATTCAGGGGCTGGTGAAAATGTCTGACAGTGAAAGAGTTAGGGCTCAGTCTGTTGAGTTTGTCAGAAAGAAGGAAAGGTGATTGGATTTTAGTGTAAACAAACTTTCATGGGAGAAAACACTGGGTACCAAAGGGCTCTCTGATCTCTCAGAGAAAGGCAAAACAAGTAACCGGTGGCTGGAAGTTGAAGCCAGACAAATTCCAATCAGAAATGAGGCACCAATTTTTAACAAACTCCCCAGGGCTATGGTGAAGTCTAAATGGTCATGTAAAAATAAGGTTTTCAGTTATAATAGCAAGAATGAATGACAGAATAAATGCTACAAAGATAAAATATTGACAAATCTTAATGTAAGTGCAGTAATAAGAACATAAGAACGGCCCTACTAGGTCAGACCAAAGGTCCACCTAGCCCAGTATCTTGTCTTCTGACAGTGGCCAGTGCCTGGAGCCCCAGAGGGAATGAACAGAACAGGTAATCATCAAGTGATCATAGAATCATAGAATATCAGGGTTGGAAGGGACCTCAGGAGGTCATCTAGTCCAACCTCCTGCTCAAAGCAGGACCAATTCCCAGCTAAATCATCCCAGCCAGGGCTTTGTCAAGCCTGACCTTAAAAACCTCTAAGGAAGGAGATTCCACCACCTCCCTAGGTAACCCATTCCAGTGCTTCACCACCCTCCTAGTGAAAAAGTTTTTCCTAATATCCAACCTAAACCTCCCCCACTGCAACTTGAGACCATTGCTCCTTGTTCTGTCATCAGGAACCACTGGGAACAGTCTAGATCCATCCCTTGTCACCCATTCTCAGCTTTTGGCAAGCAGAGGCTAGGGATACTAATAGCCATTGATGGACCTATCCTCCATGAATGTATCTAGTTCTTTTTTGAACCCTGTTATAGTCTTGGCCTTCACAACATCCTCTGGCAAGGAGTTCCACAGGTTGACTGTGCGTTGTGTGAAGAAATACTTCCTTTTATTTGTTTTAAACCTGCTGCCTATTAATTTCATTTGGTGACCCCTAGTTCTTGTGTTATGAGAAGTAGTAAACAGCACTTCCCTATCTACTTTCTCTATACCAGTCATGATTTTTTAGACCTCAGTCATATCTCCCCTTAGCCATCTCTTTTCCAAGCTGAAAACTTCCAGTCTTATTAATCTATCATACGGAAACCGTTCCATACCCCTAATAATTTTTGTTGCCCCTTTCTGAACCTTTTCCAATTCCAATGTATCTTTTTTTGAGATGGGGCGAGCACATCTACACACAGTATTCAAGATGTGGGCGTACCATGGATTTATAGAGTGGCAACATGATGTTTTCTGTCCTATTATCTATTCCTTTCTTAATTATTCCCAGCATTCTGTTTGCTTTTTTGACTGCCGCTGCACATTGAGTGGATGATTTCAGAGAATTATCCACAGTGACTTCAAGATCTCTTTCTTGAGTGGTAACAGCTAATTTAGACCCATCATTTTAGATATATAGTTGGGATTATGTTTTTCAATGTGCATTACTTTGCATTTATCAACATTAAAATGATAATAAAATATGAAAAATTACAATGAGGAAATGACAACAGTCATTACAATAATTACAGTGATACGATGATAATAGTTATTACAATAAAAAGTGACTGCAGCTCATCTGTCAAGAAGGAACATAAAAGCTTTTATAAACGGATATATTTCACTTGTTAGTGAGATACATCTGCTTCCGGGGGGGGCGGGGGAATCTTACAGGGGGGGTGATCTCACTGGGGTCCCACTGCTGGTACTGAAATGCACCACCTCTGGGGTGGGGCACGGGCACTGTTCATGCATGGATTCCTCCCCCAGTGCTGAGATGCAGCTGTCTCTGGGGTGGGGTGTGGGGACTGTTTGTACAGGGATCCCTCCCCCAGCACTGAGATGCAGCCATGTTTGGGGTGGGGCACAGCAGCTTGTAAATCACCTGACAGGAACACTGGGCTAGAGATGTGTTGAAAGATTTCTCTCAGGCTATTCTTACCGAGGTACGCATCTTTCATGTCCCCAGAGGCTCTGGATACGTTGATGAAGCTCGGCTCCCTGCTGCTCCCATGCAGGTATATCCCACCGGACCAGTCATAGGCTCCCACCGCTCCCAGCACAGGCCCGTCCTAAATCGACACGCACGGCAAAGGGAATGGATTGCACAAATCAGACAGCCCAGCAAAATATAGCCAGGGAGAAATAATTAGCAGACTGAGCCACCATTCAGCACAGCCTCCCCGCCCCCCCACAGCTGCATTTGGCCAGCACTGACTGCAAAGGGGGAGCACCCCCTATGGAGCCCCTGCCCCACTCCCTGCAGCACAGCACCCCCTAACACCACCCTGGGGCATTGGGGCCAGCATTGACTGCTAAATTAAAGCACCTATAACTGCTGTGGACTACTAAGGGATGGTCTCTCCCATCCAGGCATTAAACCAGCCAGACTCTATCCAGGAAAATCCATCAGGCACCCCAGTAAATGGCAGCGTGGGACAAGCACCGGGGCCAGGCATCACTCACAGGGGACAGCAGGGAGCTGAATCCATCCTGAGACATCTCCAGCTGGAAGGAGCTGCTGCTCTGGGACTGGGTACCTGGGGGGAGAGACAGACAGACAGACATGGGAGAGATCATCCCTAGGGAGGTCTTGTGTCCCATCCCCACCCCCATGAGGCAACCCAGCGCTCCCGAGAGGGGAAGGTCCCATGTCCCGTTCCCTGCTGAGCCAGTCAGCCCCACTGATTAATTTGGCCCCCTGAGCAGTACATTACAGAAGCAGCCAGAGTTGCTAGCACTTCACCCTGGAGCTCAGATACTCTGGTGACGGGCACAGAATGGACTCCTTACAGGGATAGCTCCTGGGTCCCTTTGCGATGCAGAATCCAAGCAGCTCCCTGGCCCATCGCTACCCCAGGATGCAGTTTACACAGCCCCAGGGCAAGTGAAGTGCTTCTCCCTGGTCCGGTACCTTCAATGGCAAAAATCTTCTCCTGCAGCTGGTTCTGGATGCCCCGGAGAGCATCAAAGTCATTCACCTGGAAGATGTGCTCATCGGTGGGATTAGAGGCAATCTCACGGAGCTCCTGCTGGGCACTATGCTGGTAGAAGGCATCGCCTACCTTCATGAGGCAAAGGTGCAGGAGAGACCAGGGACAGAAACAGAAGAACATAAGCATGGCCAGACTGGGTCAGACCAATGGTCCATCTAGCTCTGTTTCCTGTTTTCTAACACTGGCCATTGCCAGATGGTTCAGAGGGAATCAGAAGTGATACATCCTGTTGTCCCATCCCAGCATCTGGCAGTCAGAGGCTTAGGGACACCCAGAGGCTTAGGGAAATACCATGAGATACCCTGACCTTCTTGGCTAACAGCCTTTGAGGACCTATCCTCCATGAATTTATCTAATTCTTTTTTGAACCCAGTTATACTTTTGGCCTTGGGGTTTTGAGGGTGTGTAGTGGGCCGGTCACTCTGTTCCAGTCAGAAAGGGGTTAAAAGCAGCCAAGGGAGGCTGGTTGGGTGGTCAGCCACAGGTGTGGCTGCACCCAATTAGGGCACAGCTGGCCCTGATAAAAGGGCAGGCTGAGAGGGTGAGAGATGTCTCTTCCTCCAGCTGGGGAGCAGAGATGACCAGGCTGCCTGGGAGAACAAGCAAGGTACCTGAGACAGAGCAAGGCTGGGGAAAGACAGGCAGAGCTGAGGAGCTCTGGCCTGGTGAGTCCCCAGGCTGAGGCCTTGCTAAAGGCCAGGGGAGGTACTAGGGCTGAAGGGAGGCAGGTGGGACTAGAAAGGCAGCAGGATCCAACCCTTGCCAGTGATGACTGTCCATTTCAGACTGCAGTTTGCCCCTGAAAGAAGGGGCTAGATGACGACTGGCAGTAGCTACTGAGGCAAGGTGGGTATAGGGGGTTGGGGTTCCCCTGGGAGGGGAGACCCAGAGTGTGGGGGCACTGCTGTGGGGTAGTGCCCCAGAGAAGGGACACCATGGGCCAGGGGGGATGCAGGGCCTAGACTGACATCAGTGGTAAGACAAGTAGTGACAGCGGGAAAGACACTCTCCAGCAGAAGGTGCTCCAGTGCTGGAAGAGCTAATTCCCAAGGTAACCAGCAGGAGGCGCTGCGCCAGTGAGTGCTGCGCCTTACTACACAGGCACAAGACGTCAGGAAAATTTCGTGCCCATCCACAAAAGAGAGAAGCTTTGGTTACACACCTGGAAAAAGCAGCCTGGATAAAAAGATCCAACTTCCTTCTTTTTGGAGGGGCCTTACACCGTGATTAAGAAACTAAACAACTTGTCTGTTCTCATACAAGACACAAGGGTGTGCCCCTTTGTAATGCATTGAGAGTCGGCAAACAGATTAATTGAAGGAAAAAGGAGGGCAAACCAGAAGGCTGCTCAACCACTATCCCAGAGGGATGTAGAAAAAAATTCAGAGATACCCAGCAGGTAGCTTATAAGGGGAGACCAGTTGTGGAGGTGGAATTGCCAGGGTGTGCTTGGGACCTCAGCCCACTGCCATCTTCTGCAGACAGTCTGTCCACAATAGATAAGCCTGACCTAGAGGACATGAATCCTGCACTTCCTGTCATTTAGATCCAACTACAAGTGATGTCTGGGTGGCTGAATTTGTTGCAGTGTCCCAACAAAGCTCTGTGATTCTGTAGGTGAGCATTAGGATAGATAGATCTCACCCCGATGGCGTAGCGAATGATCCCAGCTCTCTCTGCCTTTGGAATCACGTCTGAGTATCGAAGTTGATCATTTTTCATGCCGTCTGTTACCACAATGAGAATCCTGGCAGCTCCAACCCGGGATCCTTTCTGTGAGATAAACAGCTCCCTCCTGGAAATGTGGCACAGGCAGAGGGGTTAGTTCTTTCAGCCTCCATGTCTGTGGGGTGGGAAGGAAAGCACTTGTAGGGGAAGAGGAGGTACCTACACCACTTTCTGGATAGCAGTGGCCGTGTGGGTATAGTCTCCGAGCTGACTAACTTGACGGACGAGTGAATCTATGTCGTGGGTGCTCTTGAACTTATTGAAGTCAAAGTGTTCCTTAAAAGTGCTGGAGAACTGCATGAGGGCAAACTGGGAGACAAGAGGGGGAACAGGGCAGGGTGGAGTAAGAGTGGGTCAGAATAGCAGAGATGCTGGGGCATTGGGGGTCAACACAACTGTGAGGGGAAAGGGCCCTGTATGAGCCCCCAGCCCGCTCCCTGCATCTCAGCACCCTTTGATGCTGCCCTGCCTGCCAGGGGCAAGGGATGCTGGCGGCTCAAGGGTCTGGAATCAGCGGCTGCCAGTTACCAGCGTGTCGGTGCCACGGAAACGCCTTATGACCTCGATGACAAACGTCTTCATCGTTTCAAAGTCACTGTCACCAATGCTGCCTGAGCCGTCAATAAGGAACACGATGTCTGTGGGGTGTTTGGGACACTCTGGGGAATGGAGAGGGTGGGGGTTACCCAGAGAAATTCAGCTAGATGGGCCAAGAGACACCAAATGGCAGTGAAACTGCCAAGACATCTGCCCATCTAGCCTGGTATCCCACCCCCTCCCCGCCACCGTCGTACAGGCCCATGGACCCATCTAGCCGGGTCCTGTCCCTGCTGCCCCAGATCAGACCAAGGACCCATCTAGCCTCATTCCTCCTCCTCCTCCCCTGCTGGCCCATATTCCACCCCCCCACTTGTCCCCTGGGTGCTGGTTCCCCACCCCGTGGACTGCCCCTCACCTGGCAGACTGTCCGGGATGCGCCGGAGCTGCTGGAGTCTCTGGTCCAGGAGGAAGCAGTAGCCTTTGACGTACATGTTCTCCCCGCAGGCCTGGTGCACCGTGGGGCCGCACACCTGGGCACAAGAGAGGGACGGGGTCACTGGGCTCTCGTGAGTAGAGCCCCAGTGCGGGAGAGCCAGGGCCTTCTCTCCATGGATATGCAAGTTCCTGCCAGGAGAGGGGACTCCCATAGGGCAGATGGGACCCCAGGACCCAGCACTCGTTTCCCAGAGGGGACAGGAGAGTGACACAGGGACATCACCTAGTTACCACACTCCCTGCTATGGCAACGCCCAATCATTGGTGCCATGTCTACATCAACCAGTTACACCCCTCCCTGCTATGGCAGTGCACAGTCAAGGTTGCCACGGTGAAGTCATCCAGTTGCCACACGCCCTGCTATGGCAGTGCACAATCGATGTCACCATGGCGACATCACCTTGTTACCTCCATCTCTTACAACATCATCTCATGACAACTGTCTCCATGGCGATGTCAGCTGGTCACCATGCTCACTGCTAAGTCAGTTCATAGTCACTGTTGCCTTGGTGACATCACCCGGCGACCACCTTTCCCCACTAATTACGGGAGTTACCAAAGACCCCCATAGAGTTACATCACAATTATGTCACCCAGTCATGAACTCTGCCCAAGTACCCCAGTCGCGCTGACACAGCCGTTACTACCAGCTGTGAGGAGTGGGGTTTGGGGGGAGCTGCCCCATGACATTCCCAGGGAGCAAGTGTCAGACCCCAGTCCCAGCACCCATCCCCCCCATGCACGGTACCTACCAGGAGCTGGGAGCCCTGGGCAGCCAGAGACAAACCAAGGGACATCTTCACAGCATCAGAGGGCCCTGAGGGTGGAAAAATGCACACCAGAATGAGCAAATAAACCCCACCCCCTGGATAGAACCCAGGAGTCCTGACTCTCAGCCCTGCCTCCCATCACACCCCAGCTCCAACCCACTAGATCTCACAGCGCTGGAGATAGAACCCAGGAGTCCTGACTCCCAGACCCCCTTGCTCTAACCCACTGGACCCCACAGCACAGGGTGCCCCTACTCTGGATGGGGATCTCCTGGCAGCGTCCGGAGCCCGGGCCGCACTTGTAGACTTTGCCGGTTTCATTCACGTTTCCTGTCTGCAGCGGGGCCCCGACGAGCAGCCTGTGGGGAGAGAGCAGAGGGGGGCTCAGGGGATACCCCATCACACCCAGAGGAGTGGGGCCCAGGAGGGGCAGCCCAACCAGACGGGCCCCTCGGGGATGGGTGTGAGGCACATAGCTATGGGGTCCTGAACCCCGCTCAGCCCTTACCCCCCAGCACTGGCACTCCCAAACTGCACCACGCTCTGTCCGAACCCTGCAGCAGCCTCCTGGAAGGTGATGGGTCCCTCCATGTCCACGCTGAATCCATGGCTCGGTGCCAGCACTGCAGGGGTTAAACAGCCATCTGTTAGAGCTTCCCCTATGCAGAGTGGGGCCAGTGGTGGGGGCTCAGGGACCAGCCCCTCCTGTTTCTAGGACTGACTCTGAGGCCCCACTCCCCTCCCAAAGCTGAGTATAGAACCCAGGAGTCCTGACTCCCAGCAGCTCATTTAAACTTCCCTTATGTCTAGCCCTTGAAGGCCTTTTCTTCCAAATCATTCCATGCAAATCAGCCTTCATAGATTTATGGACTGTACCGCCAGCTGGAACCACTGTGATCATCTAGCCTGACTTCCTGTGTAACACGAGCCAGCAAACTTCCCTGAACTGAACCAGACCAGAACATTTAGAGAAACATCCAGTGGTGGAGAATCCACCACAACCCTTGGTAAATTGTTCTGGGGGTTAATTCCTCTCACTGTTAAAAATGTTGCACCTTATTTCCAGTCTGAATTTGTCTATCTTCAACTTCCAGCCATGGGAGCACGTTAGACCTTTCTCTGCTAGATTGAAGAGCCCATTGTGACAGTCAGCAGCGTCCCCCCACCTTAATAGCTAGCAGCCGGCAGCCATTAGGGGGAAGCAGACACCTCAAATACACAGTAGCCTGAACTTTTCAACTGTCTTCCCTTCAAGGCCTTGAGGTAGTTGGAGCTGGTCCCAAACTGGTTTTCACTGACCAGATAGCAGAAGCACGGGTCTGGCAACCACCAATCAAGTGTTAACACGGCAAGGGCCTTTGTCTGAATGTGTATAAAGGATCTGTAAAATGTGTGTAAGAGAGTTTTTTGTACCAAGGTGCAAAGCTCTCCTTTCTTCTGCAGAATAAAGCAAACTTTCCTTATCCCTGTCTGGCTGTTATTGGCTCTCAGCTAGGCGGACCCGATATTTCGGTGACAGTTTCTGGCGACTCCGCCGGGACTCTCCTAGCTCAGACATTGGACTCCGGATGGCTGCGGCGAACTGAAAACAGCGCCAACGGGGTGCTTAGCCCCCTTTCCTCATTTCACCGCAGCCCCTGGGATTCGTGCTCCGATAAGGTGAGTCCTAATAAAATAAGAAGACACTATCTGGGTCTGGTCTGGTTAACTGGTTAATAAATTTCTGTCTTATACATTTGGGCGTTAGGTGTGTAAACGAAACTGAGCCTCTCATTCATAATTCCTCAGAGGAAAAGCCATTGCGTGCAATAAAGCTCTGAGGTCGAATTGGGATCGTTCTGTCCTGTCCCCTGTAGCGGTCAGTATTAGTAAAAATTCCTGTAATAAAATCCTATTAGGCCATAATTCCCTCTGATCTCTGTGTAATTCTCTGTTAAAGTATCAGCAGGCAAATGGGTGGGTCTCTGATAAAACCCTCTAAGGATAGCCCTTTGAATTATATGTTAAGTAAATGGCCTTTACCCGGTGTTTAAAAGTATTCTGGTAATGGGTATAGGTGGAAAGCCATTTGACTGTTCTGTGTTACAAAAAGCTACTGTAAAAATCTCTGAAGTCTCCATCTCCCATGCCTTTCTGCTAGCTCCTGATTCCCCAGTTAATCTCTTGGGCAAAGACCTGTTGTGTAAACTGCGTGCTCAAATTTTCTTTTCAAATAACAAAATCATCCTCCAGTTACCTCAAAACCAACTTCCCCAGCTATGTGCTGTATTAACCCAGAATTCAAAAAACTCGATCCTGCCTGCGGGCCTGATCCTACCCAAGCAAGTCAGACAGAAGGTACAAGCCTCCCTATGGGGCACTTCAAAAGCGAACTTGGGCACTCTCCGGACAGAGACGGTACGAATACCCCTGAGGCCAGGCATTAACATTCCTCAAATTCGTCAGTATCCCATCCCCCGAAAAGCTCTGTTTGGCCTCTGAAGTCTTATCACCACATTCCTGCGGTTGGAAGTGCTGGTTCACACCAAGTTTCCTTTCAATACTCCCATTCTGCCAGTCAAAAAACCTGACAAACTAAAAAAAAAACCCTGGAATACCGATTTGTCCAGAACTTACGTGCAGTAAATAAGGTTGTTCAAGCTAAAGACAATGTGGTACCTAACCCCCACACAATCCTGACTGCCATTCCAGCAGGTACTGCTTGTTATTCGGTAATAAACTTATGTAATGCTTTTTTTAATATTCCTCTAAATAAAAACAGCTAAAATATCTTTGCATTTACATAAACGGACCCAAAAACTAACCACTAAGGTGGCAGAATTAATAGCCCTCACCCAAGCATATAAGCTGGCAGCAGGTCAGTCTGTAAATATATATACTGACTCAAAATTTTTCTTTGGCGTTTGCCATGCCACAGGCCAACTCTGGGCAAAGTGTGGGTTTATTTTTACCTCCAGTGGCACTAAAATAGCACATGGGCCCTTAATCCTAAAATTATTAAAAGCCATACACCTGCCATCCGAAATTGCCATCATCCATGTTCGGGCCCATCAGAAGGGAAACAATCCCACCATCTGTGGGAACCGGCTGGCTGATTCAGCTTTAAAAGCAGCCTCCCTACAGCCTTATATTACCAACCAGATGGTTCTCACATCCTCCACCCCACCAACTCCAGTCCCAGCCCCTTTTACCCCTAAGCCATTAAAGGTCAAACGTTGAAAAAGCATGGGGGCCACCAAAATGCCAAAAGGGAAATGGCAACTACCTAATGGAAAAAAAGCCCTGTCCCGAGCTGCTCTGCGACCTGCCCTATTTAAGCTACACACAAAAAACACACGGTAAAGCAAAAGCCATAGCAGCTACTGTAAATAAACTTTAATATGCCCCTAAAGTATTCCAGAAAGCCAAACAAGTCCTTGCCACTTGTGACATCTGTGCAAAATTCAATCCAAGGGGGGAACCTAAAGGCCCCCCCGAAGCCAGGTTATGGGCATACACACCCTTCAAGCAACTTCAAATTAACCACTCAAAAATGCCTAAGTACCAAGGCTACAAGTACCTTCTTGTAATTGTATGCCAACTAACTGGCTGGACCAAAGCATTCCCAACTAAACAAGCAACTGCCTTAAATGTAAAAAAAAAAACTTATTAAACCATGTCATCCCTAGGTTTGGCCCTCCTAGGTCTATTAACTCTAATCAAGGAACTCATTTAACCCCCAGGTTATTCAACGCATTGTTAAGGCCCTAGGTATTACCTGGCTTCTACATACCCCCCTCTCCCCCCGCAACCGAGCGGCGCGCCGCTGGACCCCCCCCCCCGCGCGCCGCCCCCCCGCCCCGCGCCGCCCCACCGGAAACCCCCCCCCCGAGCGCTGCGCGCTGCACCGTCAGAGCACCCCCCGCCGAGCGCCACATCGTCGGAGCTCCCCCCGACCGCGGAATGCCGCGCCGCTCTGCCCCCCCCGCCACCCCAACATTGGCCGCCCCTTACCAGGTGCCGCCCCAAGCATGTGCTTGGTTGCCTGGTGCCGGCCCTGCAGATAGCAGAAGCATGGGCCTGGCAACCACCAATCAAGTGTTAACACGGCAAGGGCCTTTGTGGGAATGTGTATAAAAAAATCTGTAAAATGCGTGTAAAACAAAGTTTTTTGTACCAAGGTGCAAATCTCTCCTTTCTTCTGCAAAATAAAGCAAGCTTTCCTTATCCCTGTCCGGCTGTTATTGGCTCTCAGCTAGGCGGACCCAATATTTCGGTAACACCATCATGAAATATTTGTTCCTTATCACTATCAGGCAGGTTTTCTAATCTTCTAATCATTCTCATGCCTCTTCTCTGACCCTTCTCCAATGTATCAACATCCTTCATGAAGTGTGGGCACCAGAACTGGACACAGGATTCCAGCAGCACTCGCACCACTGGCAAATACAGAGGGAGTAGGCCCTCTTTACTCCTACTTGAGTTTCCCTCACTCATGCATCCAAGGGTTGGCCACAGCATTGCACTGGGAGCTCCTGGGCCCAAGCAGTTCTCGGTCTCTCTATCGAGTCTATCAATGAGTGCAGGGTGGCCTGGTAAGCTTGTGCCATGGGAGCCAGAGCTGAGACCCACCAAACTCATGTCATACAAGAAAGACCCAACAGCCAATTGGTGAATCCCTAATGCACAGCGTAGCCAACTCCCCCTATGCACAGCTCTCCTCCCTTCTGCCCTCTCCATCCCTGCAAGCCCAGGCCTGGGAAGAAGAATCCCCTTAGAGCGGCCCCCACCAACCCTGAGACATGGTAAAGACCCTGCAGAGCTGTAGGAGGAGCAGATATGGGGCACAGTGGGTGCAGAATTATGGGGCAGGTGGGTGGGGCTGGGGGGTAAAGGGGAAGGACAAGGACTGAGATGGTTCTAGGAGGGTGGGAGAAGCTGAGCTGGCCTCCCCCATTCTTCCCTTTTCAGACCCCATCTCCCAGTCTGTCCCCCCTTCCCAGTCCATCCCCCTCACTCTCAGCCACCCCAAAGTCAGCCCCCCTCCATTCCCTGACGGGTCCAGGCCTCACAGACAAAAGAGACGTGACATTGAAGCAGGAGGAAGCATCTGTGGTTTTACAGCAGGTTTGCGCAATTGCAAACACTGCATCCACCTCACACCTGCCGGACCCTCCCCCCACATCCTACCGAGCACACACACCACAGAGAAGGGGAGTCCCACTGTGACCCACTCCCATCCCAGAGAGTCTGGGGGAAAAGAACACAGAGGGAACGGAACCCAGGAGTCCTGATTATCAGCCCCCCACCCAGACCGGCTCCAGGCACCAGCCGACCAAGCACATGCTTGGGGCGGCACCTGGTAAGGGGCGGCCAATCTTGGGGTGGCAGGGGGGCGCTCAGGGTTTTTTGGTTTTTTTTTTTTTGGTTCGGTCAGGCGGTGCTGGGGGTGTGGTGGGTTGTTTTAGTTTCGGCGGCGGGGCACTCGGCCGCGCGGCGCTCAGCGGGGTGTGTGTGGCGATGGGGCGCTCGGCAGGGGGGTTTGTCAGCATGGCGCTCCGCGGGGGGGCAGGGGAGGGCGGCAGTGCAGCGCTCGGCGGGGGGGGGTGTTCGGCGGCGGGGGGGTTTTTTTTTTTTTGCTTGGGCGGGGGAGGGAGTTAGAGCCGGCTCTGCCCCCCACCCTCTCAGGCACTACAGCCCCATTCCTCTCCCAAATCTGTGGAGAGAACCTAGGAGTCTTGATACACAGGGCCCTTGCTGTAACCCACCAGACCCCTCCCCAGAGCCAACCAGGAATAGGACCCAGGAGTCCTGACTCCTGACTGTCCAGCTGTTCCCATCTGCCTGCCAGGGGGTACTCACTGGGCACCCATGTGGAGGATCCCAGCTTTTCCCAGTCCCTTTGGCTGGCACTTACCTGCGCACAGGTAGAGGAGCAGAGGCAGGGGGTCCATCCTGTGCTGGGTGAGGGGTGTGTGTGGAGCGGGGAGTGAGAGGTTCAAGGACGCTGCCTGGAGAGGAGGGTGCAGAGGAAAGAGAAGTGATACCGAAAAGAGAGAAACACTGACCAGAGGAAGGAGAGTGTGTTAGGAGGAGGCGGCAGAAAGAAAGAAAGCGACTGTGAGACAGACACACAACTAGTCAGACACACTCTAGCAGTGCCTGCTCTCAGCCCCTCCACAAATGCTGTCAGAGACCAATTGAAGTGCAGCACCCGTGTCTTTTTATTGTTTGTGTCTGTTCTCACCACCTATTATTTACAGATATTTACAGAGACCAACACTCTGGGCGACTACTAACTTCCCAGCCAGCAAGGATCGAGAGCCCACACTCCTCCCTTTCCTGACTCCCCCTGCTTCCCATCTCTTAGCCAGCTTTATAAGGCAGGCTGGCTACTCAGGCCTGCAACTGGATCCACTCTGTTAATTAGGTGTGGCCCCTCCGCCAGCCCAACTAATAGCCTTCTTCCTCTGGAACAGCGCTAACAGGGGCCTGGCTTGTTTCTCCTAGGCAGCACTCTGTTACACACACACACACACACACACACACACACACACACACACACACACACACACACACACACACCACACCAAGAGACAAAAAACACACACAAAAACACAGACCAACCAACATACCTACACTGAAACACACACACAACTACACAGATGCACACAACTACACTGAGATATACACACACATCTCTATATTGAGTGAGAGAGAGACGCACACACAAGGCAAACATACACACACAGAGAGAGGCACGCAACTAACAGACACAAAAACACTAGATACACAGAGACAACTAGACAGAGAAATACCCCTACACTGAGAGAGAGACACACAACTACACAGAGATAGACAGACACATGCACAATTAGACAGAGACACACAACTGTAGTGAGACACACACACACAGCTAAACACACAGACACATATACACAACTACACTGAGCCAGAGCTAGACACACAACAATACTGAGACACACAAATCACACACACAAAACACTGTCACCCAAAAACATGCACAGTTAGACACCATCATAATCATACACACAATATGACAGAAACAACCAGACACAGATAGTCACAACCACACACACTCCTGCACTGACACAACCACACACACTTTTCTTACACCCAGTGACGACCACTGGACAAACATTCCCTCCCAGCCATTCCTGAAGAAGCAAACCTTTCTGGGCCGGTGCCTCCCCTTTGGCTGTGTGAGCTGCTCAGCGTGAGAAAGCCAGAGGGCTCCCACCTGATCTGCACCAGTGGGGAGCTCGTACCTGAGCCCCTTAGCAGCTGCACCCTGTTGCAACTCACAGGAGTGGATCAGGGCTCTGCTAGGTCATGGCCATGATGGAGGAAACTCGGGGGGGCAGGGTGGGTTTCAACAGCACACTGGGTTTCACTTCTTCTAAGTTGCGTTGTTGGGTGACGGCTAACCAGCCCCTGTGGTCCACTCTCCCAGTGGCTGCATCTCAGCGCCAGTCAAGTGATCACTATATAAACAGTTCCCGCGCCCCATCCCAGATGTGGTTGATTCCCATTCACTCTGCGGTCCCGAGGAACATAGAACCATAGGGTTAGCAGGGACCACAACGGCCATCTAGTCTAACCCCCCTGAAAAGATGCAAGATTTGTTGTGTCTAAACCATCTAGGACAGATGGCTGTTCAGCCTCCTTTTGAAAAACTCCTGTGAAGGAGCTCCCATGGCCTCCCTAGGCAGGGCCGTTCCATTGTCGCACTGTTCTTACAGTTAGGAAGTTTTTCCTGAGATTTAATCTAAACCTACTGTGCTGTAGTTTGAACCCATTGCCTCTTGTCCTGCCCTCTGTGGCAAGAGAGAACAACTTTTCTCCATATTTTTATGGCAGCCTTTCAAGAATTTGAAGACTGTCATCATGTCCCCCCTTAATCTCCTCTTCTCCAAGCTTAAACATACCCAGTTCCTTCAGCCTTTGCTCATATAACTTGCATTGCACCCCTTATATCATCTTTCTTGCTAGTCTCTGGATCCTTTCCAGTTTCTCTACATCCATTCTATACAGCAGTGACCAATATTGGACGCAGTTCTTCAGCTGAGGCCTAATCAGCGCTGAGTAGAGTGGTACTATCACTGCCTGTGACTTGCATGCTATGCCACTATTAATGCAACCTCAAATAGCATTTGCTTTTTTTGCAACAGCATCGCTTTGCCGACTCATGTTGAGGTTGTGATCCACCGCAACTCCCAGATCCTTCTCAGCAGTGCTGCTGCCAAGCCAGTTATCCCCCATTCTGTATTTGTGCATTTGGCTTTTTTTTCCTATGTGTAGCACCTTATATTTGTCTTTGTTGAATTTCATTTGGTTGTCTATAGCCCAGTTCTCCAATTTATCAAGATCCCTCTGAATTTTAGCTCTACCCTTCGAAGTATTGGCATCTTCCGACTCCAAGCTTTGTGTCATCTGCAGACTTGATCAGTAAGCTCTCTATTCGTACTTCCAGGTCATTAATAAAGATGTTAAACAACACCGGGTCCAGAACAGATCCTTGTGGAACCCCACTTGAGACCTCCCTCCAATCTGACATCATTCCATTAATAGCTACTCTTCGTTTGTGGTTGTTTAACCAATTTTGTATCCATTTAATGGTAGTTCCGCCGAGCCTGCGTTTCTCCAGCTTACTTATGAGAATGTCATGTGGGACTGTGTCAAAGCCTTGCTGAAATCCAAATATATTAGGTCTACCACATTCCCCCTATCCACCAAATCAGCTACCCTATCAAAGAAGGAAATCAAGCTGGTTTGGCATGATTTGTGCTTGGTAACTCCATGCTGGCTGCTATCGATTACCCCTTCATCCTCCAGGTATTCGTAAATTGAATGTTTTATACGTTGCTCTAGTACCTTCCCAGGTATCGAAGTTAGGCTGACTGGTCTATGGTTTCCCAGCTCCTCCCTTTTCCCCTCTTTAAGGATGGGCACCACATTAGCCCTTCCCAAGTCTTCCAGGACCTCTCCTGTCATCCATGAATTTGTAAATATTATTGCTAGTGGCACTGAGGTTTCTTCAGCTAATTCCTTCAGCAGAATTGCCAACTCTCATGACTTTGTCATGAGGTTCATGATAATTATTGTTTTCCTTATAGCCCCAGCTCCTGGAGTCAAGTGGAGAGGTGATGATTTCAGCCTTCATTCTTAACAAAAAAATTAAGTTTCTAGCTCTTGTGGCTGTGGAGAAAGCTTCAAAATGTGACCCCAGTGCAGCCAAAAGGCTCAAAATGCAGAAGGCAAATAAAAAGAACTCCAAATTTCCTGTTTTTAGCTAATCTCATGATTTTAAAAAACAATCTCATGATTTTTCGTGAGCCTGCCTCATGATTTTTGAACAGTTGGAGTTGGCAATATCGCATCAGTACCCTCCAGTGAATAGCATCCGGCTCTGCTGATTTGAATTCATTGCCTTCTTATCGTCTTCCGTTACCAGCTCAGCTTCTCCACTGAGCAGTGGACCCCCACCGTCTTTGAACTTTCTTTTTTGTCTGACATATTTTGTCTCAACATGCAGAAATGGAAAGAAAAACACGGAGGGGGGTTGGTCATTTCAGAAAAATGGGGAACTACTGAGGCAACCTGACTTCTAATTTCCCCAATTCTTATCGCGTACCAGAATGTGGCATCTGATCGCACGACAGAAGGGGAAACGGCAAAACCACACCGAGAGCCAGGACACAGTTCCCCATGCAAAAATAGACAGCGGGATCCTCGTTCATCTCCTTGTGTCTTCAAACCTGCAGAACAAAGACATGCTTTCCAGGCTGAGCATTTACACAGGGATCCCTTGCCCAGCACAGAGATGTAGTGGCCTCCGGGTGGGGCACAGAGTGTGATGTTCTTTACAGGACACCCACAACTGTGCGCCACTGTGGCACCCCTCTGTCCTAGAAGGAGTGAGCTTTACTGGAGATTAGACTGGTTGGCAGCTCCCTGCCACCTGTCTGTCCATCTCTCCAGCCAACTCCTCAAAGCTCTGCCAGTCTTTACCTTGCCTTGCAGGTAACAGTCAGCGGCCCCAGTTCCCGAGTTCCCCAGAGACGTTTCTTTGCAGTGTCCGGTCCCTCTCCCTGGACACTCACAGACATTTTTCTTTGCTGCCTCCGAAGATACAGAGTGCACACACTAGCCTGTTAGCTTAGTTGAGGACTCTCTTCATACGTCAATACAACAGCACAGAGATGGTTTATAGTAAAACTAAGTTATTTTACAAAGAACAGAGATTTAAGTGATACTAAGCAAGAGAAAAAGGGACAGGCCTGCTACGAACCAAACACACTTTCAAGGGCCTAAAACTTAATCTTAGTGAGTTACAATCTTTGCTTGAGTCGTTTTTTCACTTATGCCCAGTTACCAGCATCTCTAGCTCTCCCCAGCCCCAGGGTCCCAGCGGTCACAGAATCAGAGGGTGCTCTGCCCAATGTGCTGGAAACTAAAATGTCTTTTGGGTCCCCTTATACTTCCCCAAAGCCCATTGTCTCTGCCTCCAGAGCCAGGAAGATTCCCAGGAGTGCCAGACTCTGTCCTGTGGTGAGCTCACTAAGCTCTTCCCTCCATACCTTACATGAGACTGTGTAGGTCCATATTATGACAGTGTGTTGGGGGCAGTGAGTGCATCAGGCCTGGTATGAGCTATTCTAGCTATTCCGTCGCCCCAAGCATGGCAGGCAGGCTGCCTTTGGCGGCTTGCCTGCGGGAGGTCCCCGGTCCCACGGATTCGGTGGCATGCCTGCGGGAGGTCCTTCGGTGTACCTGCCGCCAAATTGCCACGGAAGCCGCGGGACCGGCGGACCTCCCTCAGGCATGCCGCCAAAGGCAGCCTGACTGACGCCCTCGCAGGGACTGGCAGGGCGCCCCGCATGGCTTGCCGCCCCAGGCACGCGCTTGGGGCGCTGGTGCCTGGAGCCGCCGCTGCTTGCAAGGCTGCAGAGGGTCAGCCACTGGCTGATCTGTAGGCATTGGCTCAGAACCCTCATTCCAGGACAGGGCATCTGCTACTATATTTTCCTTAATAGGTGCAATTTACATGACATATTCTTTGCGCGTCAGGTGTGGTAAGATGAGGCCCTGAGGCCTGGTATGAGACATGAGGCCTGAACTAAAAGTAATGCTCAAGACTTTGCTAACATAAAAAGTAAAGTTAAGCTGTGAGCCAGAGGCAGGTCCTGCTCCCAGAAGTTGGCTGCTAATTGCACGTACACACATATAAGCACTAATAAGATGAACGTGTGCCAGGATGGCACCAGAACATCCCGGTACGAACAAATCCCACGGAGATAACAAGGAACAGGCAGACCCATCCTAAAGACAGGGTCAAAAGGACAATATGATGGATGGACTTGTTTGTTCGAACCAACCTGTACCAGGGGAGAGGCAGCATCCTAATGCATAGAGAGGTGGTACCTCAATACGTCAGGAGTGATGCGTAAGCTGTTTGTACCTGGGTATAAGAATGCATCCCTGAGTGGATGTCTCTGTCCGGCCTAGGGGGCAGTGGAAAGTCCCGCCACTGACTGAGCCGGTCCATTGTCGGGGGCACAAATTCATAGTACGTCCTGTAGAGTCTGCGGGGAACTATTACTGTGCTTCATTTGACAATAAACCTGGCCGGGTGCCTTCATACCTTATCAGAGTCTGTGGTCATTGGGGGTTCTCTCGGGGTCTGCTGTAGCAGCGATCTGCAGAGCTGGGGCAGCACACAAAGGGAACACACGCACGCAGCCGACTGTTATCAACACTGAACAGAGCAGAGCACCACACCGGTGACGTCTGCTCCACCGCAGCAGATTGTTTTAGTACCATGACATGCCCACAGCCCTAACAACACCCCCTACGAGCTTTCCAGAGTCACTGCTTTCCAGGCTACAGGCCCCCATCCAGGAAATGTGAAAGATATTCTCGTTGTTCTGGATGGACAGCTTTGCAGTGGACCGCGTTAAAACACATCTGTGACTCTGGCAGACCAGCTGTCAGCTCATGCCAAGGCATGGCACACTGACACATGCACAGCTGGGAACCAGTCTGGCTCACCTGTTAAATTAGGTATTAGATTTTGAAAAATGTGTGTAATGTTTAGACTTTATGAAATGCTTGTGTAAGTTGCTGCAGGCATTGATCTCACTGAAATACCTATACCCCATGGTATAAGGTTATATTGTGGACAAAGACCATGGGAAGTTCCGCCTCATGGGTTTGACAGGCAGCAGCCCCATGGCTCCTGATTGGCTCCCTGTCCCATATAAACCCAAGGGGCAGTTCAGTCTCCACCCAGGCAGCAGTGTGGGTCTTCAGTAGCTGCCATGACTGCCCCTGGCCCATGCTCTTCAACTCCTGGCTTGATTTGGACTTAGACTCAGATCCTGAAATCTGACCCTCCATATTGAAGGTCTCCAAACTGGTCTGGACCTGACTATGGACTCCTCGGCTACACCTAGCCTCAGGTTTGTCCCTGCTCTGACCCCTGGCCCTGACTGCTCTTGTTGGGATCCTGGCAATACTGGATATGAGTATATGCCCCCAGTCACCCAACCTGCTATCCTGAGCAGACAGCAGAAGACCCACCAGTGTGCTCAGAGTGGTGTCACAGGCTTAAAGGCTGGNGCTATTTACAAACGTGCCCTAAGGAAGGGCTAATAGCTGCCATCAAGTGGGTCTTTGATTTATTGGAAAAGCTGATAGGAGTGTTAAGCACCTTTCTTTCAGATTAAATTCAAGGAGCAATTAAATGTCCCTTTATGTAGTGAGAGCTGGAAATGGGAAGCCACTGCCGAAGCCAGTAAGCGACAAGGGAAGGCCACTCAGAAGTTTAAACCATGAGGACTGAGGGACTTTAATACCCAGAAAGATACTGAAGTCCCACAAGGATCAATTCTGTCTAGTCCTTTTCAATATCTACATGCAACTGCTAGGTGAAATGATCAGATGGACTCAAGTGCAAGCAATATGCAGATGAGATACAGCTCTACAAACTTTTGCCCACACACCAACACACCACTACCACCAAAAATGGCCCGTGCTTGGACGAGATCAACTCATGGTTAAGAACAGCTGGCTGAAGCTGAACCCAAGCAAGACCAGGGGTGTTGCTGGTGGGCAGAGGAAAGTACTGTGAAGAGTTCACAGCCCTGGTGCAGTCTCCTCCAGTTGGACAAGTGCACTCACAATCGGTCAGTTCAGTCCATAGTCTAGGATTACTCTTGGGTTCCCCGTTGATGCTGATCTGTCACATAGCAGCATTGGTGAGTCACCTTTTCTACCATCTCTGGCTGGCTAGAACACTCCGTCCCATCCTGGTGGACAGAAACCTGGCCTCTGTTATACATCTATTCACCATCTCTCGGCTGCATTACAGTAATGTGATGGACCGTCACCTGGGCATGAAGCCATAGGTGTTTAGGAAAACCCAACTAGTCCAGAACACTGCAGAACATCACTTCCCCAGTATGGGATACTACGTCTGAATTTAACCCATCCTGTGCTCTCTACACTGGCTTCCCTGACAATAGACTCAAGTTTGAGACCTCAGGTTTTTATCTTCAGGATGCTCCGTTGCCTAGGTGAAGGATATCCATGAGATCCGGGTGAGATCCCAGTCAAGTGGCCACTCATTAGCATACCTGAGGCTGCGGGGACGGATCAGTCCACTTTGCATTGTGGAAAGCACCTGCAGGGAAGAGAGGAGGCTGGAAAGTTCTCCATCAGACTCCCTGGCACCTGCCCCCACAGCTGGGGCATCAGTCTCTCAGGAGGATACATCTCAAAACTACCCTAGACTATAAAGGAGAGGGGCAAATCCCCAAGGGATTACTAAGATGCCAAAGGAGTTGAGCACGTTTGACTTTGTGGGAGATCCTGACTAGGGGGTGGGCAGCCGTCTAGCTGAAAGGATGTGTGGTAAGAATCTTACTTTGAACCAAGACTGTAGTTTTGTTAAACTTGAGTCACTAGAAAGGGGGTTTCACTTCATTTGCTTGTGACTGTTTCTGCCTTTATCCCTGACCCCTGAACTCACTTGAAACCTTGCTCATTTTGATGAAATAAACTTGTTTTGCTTTTAGTCTAAATCAGCCATGTGCTGTGTTTGCCTATAAGTGAATATTCAGTCCAGTTAAAGAAACAAACTGTTGGGCTTTTGTCTCTTTAAAGAAGCCATGGTCTGTATCATAGGTGCCAACTCCACGGGTGCTAAAAAAAAAAGTGGGTGCTCAGCACCCATCCACCGATCATCTGTTCTGTGGCAGGGGGCGAAGTGAGGCTGGGGCATGGTTGGGGGAGGGGGTGGGAAAAGGTGGGGTGGGGTGGAGCACCCGTCTGGGAAGAAGAAAGTCGGCACCCGTGGTCTGTATTACTCCTCTGCCTGTCCCAGGGCAGTGCTGGACATTTCAAGGCAGAAGGTTTTTGGGAAATTCGGGACTGGGGGTATGTTGGGGTCACTTGGTTAACGGTAACCAAGGCTGGTGGAGATCAGAGTGTGGCTGTATTGTAACACGCAGAGGGCTAGAGTCAGAGTTGCTGGCTGGATGCATCCAGACAGGGAGCTACGGCAGTCGAGCATTTTAAGGCTCTCCAAGAAGCAGAAAAAGCGATGACACAACTTCTCGCAGGTCTGAATTGCAGCCCAGAAGGTGACAATAGCCTGTGCTTATTGACAAGTTACTTTCCCATCGAATAAGGTAGCTCTTGCCCACTGGTTAGATCTTGCAGCTCTTGTCCAGTTCAAAAGGCTGGGATCCAACTGTCATGAGACTGATAGAGTCTTTCTTCCATATTGGTTAACTATTTGGACCATTTCTTCTGCTTTTATGCAGTCACAGTCTCAGTCTCTTAGCCGGGGCGGGGGGGAGGGGCTCTCTTCTGAGTGCTCTCCCGGTGTGTGTGTGTGTTTGTCTTTGGAATTCTCCAGCTTGCATCTAGTCCAGATAGTAAACATCGTCTGTTGCCACAGGCGTCCATTGTTCTCATGTTGATTGGATCCGCTCTCAGCCTCTCCCATCTCCTGTGGGGGGTTTCACGCCAGGTAGATTGGGGACACAATAGCTTAGCTATCCCATAGCTCTAAAATTGCTTCCTATACAAACATCTCACAACAATTGACAAATTCTTACCTTTCGGCAGAGACCTCCAAGACCCCTTTCGGTGAGATGTTCTGACATGGGACATCAGGGGCTTTGTCTTATATATGCAAGTATACCCCCAGTCCCCGTCCCCCCAAAAGTGTCCTGATTTTTCACACTTGCTGTCTGGTCACCCTAGGGGTAATATAGGTGCCTGGGTGTCTCTGTCTTACAGCTGTTCCACAACTCCTGTCAGTCCCAGGACAGGTGGCTCCTTTCCCTTCCTGGCTGCACAGTGTCCTCTGGGCTGGGCAGGGTCTCCTCTGAGGCCGCTGCAGCTGGGACCATGCAGGGAAATGCGGGGGCCAGAGCCACCAGGAGCCATTTTCCTCCCAGCAACCCCACTACCCTAGCTCCTTTCCTGGGGCCTCCCCCTACCTGGTGTTCCAGCACTTCTTTCTTTAACACTCCAGCACTGGGTAAATGGACCTCAGGGTGCTCTGGTCTGGGGAGTCCTGTGTTCCTACCTCTTTCTATGGCACTGCCTTTATCCCAGCTGGGTCAGTGTCCATGTGATCCCTTACCCTGAAAACCCTTTCCGGCCTGTCTGTGCTTTACAGAGCTGTCTCACCCGAACTCCAGTTTTGTGTAAACAGGGCACCATGTACATATAGATTTTTAGATCTGTCAGGGTGAAGGGGAGGGAGGAATTGATCTCAGAAAGTTGTCGGTCCTGCACATCTTGCAAATCTACAGCCTAAAAAGGATGTGAAATTGATGTGTGAATTTCTCAGCTCAGCCCCCTCACTCAAAGGCTGGGCATGAGGAAGCTAGGTTTTTAATTAGATTGAGGACAGATATGACTTCTGTTTAGAGAGAGAGACATGGAGAGCTAGAGATACACCAGTTAGCAATAGGTCTTTGTGGGTCCTCACTATAAACCTTAATAATCTTCCCCCACCCCGCTCCAAGTTGTCTCCTGCTGTCTTGAAACCACTTTGTGCCTCTCTCCTGGGTCAAAGTGGCCCCCTGTCATGCCAGGCAGGGCTGGCGCTTCCACTAGGCGACCCTAGGCGGTCTCCTAGGGCAGCAGGATTTGGGGGTGGCATTTTGCCGTCCTCGGCGGAAATTCAGCAGTGGGGGTCCTTCCGCTCCGGGTCTTTGGTGGAAATTCGGCGGCAGGTCCTTCACTCGCTCTGGGGCCCGCCGCTGAAGTGCCCCGAAGACGCAGAGCGGAAGGACCCCCACCGCTGACTGCTCAGAGAAGGATACTGCCGCCTAGGGCAGCAAAAACCCTGGCGCCGCTCCTGATGCCAGGCGCTACACGGAGCCCGGCCGAGAGCTGGGGACCCCTGTGGGGCCAGGCGCAGCAGGGAGCCTGGCCGAGAACTGGGGAACCCCGTGGGGCTGGGGTGCTGCATGGAGCCCTGGCTGACTGCTGGGGACCCCCGTGGGGCTGGGGTGCTGCATAGAGCCCGACCAAGGTCCGGGTCCAAACTGTGTGGGTGCTGCGCAGACGCACAGTGAGAGACAACCATTGCCCTAAAGAATTCAGTCGAAGTAGACAAAGGAAGGCTTTTTATCCTTAGTTGGGGCAAACTGAGCCCCAGAGAGATTCAGTAACTTGTGCGATCTCATACAGGGAGTCTGTAGCAGGACCTAGGTTCCGGAGTCCAGTTTAATTCCTGAACCACAAGCCCAGCCTGTCTCTGTAGTGGGCTCGCTGGTCTGTCAAATGTAATCGAGACACAAGCAACAGAAATATGCAGCTACGGTGGTCAGTAGGGGATGATGCCGTTTTTATAGGGGTATCTGGAAACACCATATAGGATTCTGGTGCAGGAAGAGAATTCTCTGTTGCTCTAGGATGGACCCAAACATGCCCACAGGACAGTGACCCTTTCCCATTCAGGCCTGTGTCCTGCTCTTCAAACACCATGCGCCCAGGTTTTGGATTGTATCTTTGACAGATGGTCTGAGACAATGTAGACAGCCCCATGCACAAGAAAAGATGGATTTGAACTGTGCCTGACCTAAATGTTTTCCCTGCACATTGCCTGCTTTGGGGGATTTCCCCCAATACCGTGTCCCACCCCAAAGGTGGCTGAACGAGCTCCGGGGGAGGGATCCCTGTACAAATGCTCAGCCTGGAAAGTGCATTGTTGTTGTTGTGCGGGTTTAGGGGCACTAGGAAATGCATAAGGGTCCCGTTGTGTGTTTCTCGAATGGGGAACAGGGTCCTGGCTCTGTGTGTGGTTTTTCCAGTTCTCCTTCTGCCGTGACTGGTGCTGGATCACACGTCACAGGCTGGGGGGCCAAAGGCCTGTGGGGATGGGGTCCAGGTAAGCAGGGCCAGCTTCAGAGAAAATGGTGCCCTGGGCGAACTCGTACTTGAGTGCAGTTGGAGAACAGCAGCGTGGGGCGCAGGGCGCGAGGGCCAGCTTCCGGCCCCAGATCCCAGCCGGGCTGCAAAGGGAGGAGTTACTGAGCCCGGGGGATCCCCCGGCCATTCGCCCCGACCATCTAGTCTGAGGAGAGCGGTTGTGCGGCATCACGCGTCCCCACGGGAAAGAGGGACACGGGCCAGCCCGCTCGCTCCACAGGGGTCAGCTCTGTCGCCTGTGCTCCACCCACCCCCCGCCCGGCTGACCAGAGGCTCCAGCCCTGGGCTCACCCGCACGCATCCTCTCTCTGGCAGCCCAGGCCTGCCAGCTTGTGACACTCGGACGGCACCCACCCTCCCCAATCACGGCACCCTGGGCGGTCACCCAACCACAAGGCCGTCACTGCTGGTAAGAATTGGAGAAATTAGAAGCCTCGTTGACTCTCCTGTCTGCTTTCCTCTGGACCACAGAGTGAATGGGCATCAGCCGTCTCTGTAGTGGGACCCGGGGCTGTTTATACAAGCTCACTAGCCTGGTGCTGAGATGCAGCTGCCTCTGGGGTGGGGCACAGGGGCTGTTTATACAGGGATTCCTTGCCTGGCGCTGAGATGCAGCCACCTCCAGGGTGGGTACAGGGACTGGTTAGCTGTCATCCAGCAATGCAACTTAGAAGAAGAGAAGCTGACACTAGTGTAAACCCATCCCACTCCCTGAGTTTCCTCCATCATGGCCCTGGCCTTTCAGAGCCCTGCTTCACTCCTGTGAGCTACCAGAGGGTACAGCTGCCACGGGGCTGGGGTATGAGCTCCCCACTGGTGCAGGCGAGTTGGGAGCTCACCGGGGTTCGCTCCTGTGGGAATGGCTGTGAGGGAACATTTGTCCAGTGGTCACCACTGGGAGTAAGAAAAGTGTGTCATTGTGTCAGTGCAGTGGTGTGTGAGTTGGTGTCTGTGTGGTGTTTTTGTGTGTCTGTCTGTGGAGCACTGGATTGTGACTGTCCCTGTCTGGTTGTTTCAGTGTCATATTGTGTGTGTGTGTTTGGGTGACTTAGTGTTGTTTTGTGTGTGTGATTTGTGTGTCTCAATATTGTCACCGTGTCTGTCTCTGTCTCAGAGTAGTCTGTGTGTGTGTCTGTCTGTCTGTTTAGCTGTGTGTGTCTCTCACTGCAGTTGTGTGTCTAATTGTGTATCTGTCTATCTCAGTGTAGTTGTGTGTCTGTCTGTCTCAGAGAAGGGGTGTTTGTCTGTCTGGTTGTGTGTCTGTTTGTCTCAGGGTAGGTGTGTTTGCAGTATTTTCCCCAAGAATTGAAATTAGAGGGGTGTTTGAATTTACAAAGTGTGCGGGGGGATGGAAAATGACTAAATTAGCAACATCACATGTAACTAGTTGACCACTGACAGGAGTGGAGAAGAGGAGTTCAGGGTGTACATGGTTGGTCTTTTTTGTTTTTTCGTCAGTCTCCATGTAGCTGCGTGTGTGTCTGACTAGTTGGGTGTCTCAGTGTTCTTGACTTTTTCTTTTCTCCATTCTGCTCCCTCCCTATAACACCTCTGAGTCCCCCCTGTCCCTCCCATTAGTGTTTCTCTCTTTTCGGTATCACTTCTCTTTCCTCTGCACTCTGCTGCCTCCTCTCCAGGCAGCGTCCTTGAACCTCTCACTCCCCGCTCCACACACACCCCTCACCCAGCACAGGATGGACCCCCTGCCTCTGCTCCTCTACCTGTGCGCAGGTAAGTGCCAGCCAGAGGGACTGGGAAAAGCTGGGCTCCTCCACATGGGTGCCCAGCGAGTACCCCTCTGGCAGGGGGATGGGAACAGCTGCATGGTCGGGACTCCTGGGTCCTATCTCTGGCTGGCCTGGGGGGTAGGGGGGAGATTGGGGTCTAGTGAGTTACATCAGGGGCCTCTGCATTAGGAGTCCTAGGTTCTCTCCCCAGATATGGGAGGGGAATGGGGCTCTAGGAGCTTAGAGGAGGGATGGGGGGGCTGATAATCAGGACTCCTGGGTTCTGTTCCCTCTGTGTTCTGTTCCCCCAGACTCTCTGGGATGGGAGTGGGTCACAGATGCGACTCCCCTTCTCTGTGGGGTGTGTGTGCTCGGTAGGATGCGGGGGGAGGGTCCGGCAGGTGTGAAGTGGATGCAGTGTTTGCAATTGTACAATCCTGCTGTAAAACCACAGCCGCTTTCTCCTGCTTCAATGTCACGTCTCTCCTGTCTGTGTGGCCTGGACCCATCAGGGAATGGAGGGGGGCTGACTTTGGGGTGGCTGAGAGTGAGGGGGATGGGCTGGGAAGGGGGGACAGACAGGAAGATGGGGTCTGAAAAGGGATGAAGGGAAGAATGGGGGAGGCAACCTCAGCTCCTTCCCCAACCTCAGCTCCTTGGTCCCCAAGCCCCATCCCCCCAGCTCCACAATTCTGCACCCCACTTTGCCCCATATCTGCTCCTCCTACAGCTCTGGGGGATCTTTAGTACCTCCCAGGCCTGGAGGGGGCAGCTCCCTGGGGATTCTCGGGGAGAGATGGCCATGGTGTGTTAGGGATTCACTGTTGCCACTGATGGGCTGTTTGGTGTTTCTTGTGTGACATGAATTTGGTGGGTCTCAGCTATGGCTCCCACAACACAAGCTTACTATGCCACCCTGCATTAACTGATAGACTCGGCAGAGAGACCAAGAACTGCCTGGGCCAAGGAGCTCCCAGTGCGATGCTGCAGCCAATCCTTGGATGCGTAAGAAGGGGAAACTGGAGTAGGAGCAGAGAGGTTATTTTACCTCTGTATTTGCCAGTGGTGCGAGTGCTGCTGGACTCCTGTGGCCAGCTCTGGTGCCCACAGTTGAAGAAGGATGTTGATAAATTGGAGAGGGCTCGGAGAACAACCATGGGAATGATCAAAGCATTAGAAAACCTGCCTGATAGATTGAGCTCCTTGAGTCTATCACTATTTAGATTAACAAAGCGAAGGCCAAGGGGAGATGATCTCGGTCTATATGTACCTGCGTGGGGAACAAATATTTGATGATGGGCTCTTCAGTCTAGCAGAGGAAGGTCTAACATGATCCAATGGCTGGAAGCTGAAGCTAGACAAATTCAGACTGGAAATGAGGTGTAACATTTCTAACAGTGAGAAGAATTAACCACTGGAACAATTTACCAGGGGTCGTGGTGGATTCCCCGTCACTGGCAATTTTACATCGAGTTTGGATCTTTTTCTAAATGTTCCAGTCTAGTTCAAACAGGGATTAATTCAGAGGCGCTCCCTTGCTCGTGTTACACAGGAAGTCAGGCTAGATGAACACAGCGGTTCCTTCTTATGGTCTCTAATTCTATGAAGGCCGATCTGCCCCTGCGACCCTACAGAAACTCCCCCTCCCCCTATGAATCCGGATCGGCAAGAGATAAATCAAGGGCTTCATTCACCAGTGCTAAATGCACTCATTATATTTATTCTTCACATGGAAGTTTCTGCTGCTATGCATATGAATGCATGAAATGTTTTGCATAAAATGGCCCTCCAGGGCTAGACACAAGGGAAACTTGAATGAGCTGGTGGGGAGGGGCTGGGAGTCAGGACTCCTGGGTTCTATCCCCAGCGCTGGGATGGGAGTGGGGTCTGGTGTTCAGTCTCAGAAAGGTTTTGGAATGAACTTGCTGAGGCTACAGTAATGATGAGACTTTACAGAGGATAATTAAGGCTATTACTGTTGGGTGGTCAGGACATTCCAGATCATTTCCATATTTTCAGTTCAAGGCAGAACTGTCTGTTGGCGATGGCGGAGGAAATAGAATAGTAGTGCTGAAGATGTTACAAGCTGACATGCTCACAGGAGGACATGAAGGACACTTGGATCTGGAGAAAGGTCAATGCAGAGCCGGAGAGAGACAGTAATGGCCACAAATGAACAGTGAGATAGCGAAATTGTTAAAATGTGTGCAACAGGTCCCCAATGCCAACCTAAACAGGGTAAAAGAGGCTATGTTGATAAGCAATGAACAGTTAAGGGCATAATCTAAAGTTGGTGTGAATCTATTTGCATATGCAGGTGAGGGCTCTGTTTTGACACTGGATTATAATTCTCATTCTCTGGAGAATATTAAAAAATACTACACCAAAAACATGGTATAATACACATGAAATCGATATTTTGCAGGCATAAAATCCCTGAAGTTATTTGCCTGGCACTGAGATGCAGCCACCTATGAGGTGGGGCATGGGAGCTGTTTGTACAAGGATTCCCTCACCCACCGGCACTGAGATGTGGCCACTTGTTGGGTCTCTCTGGGAGGGGATGGGGGAGGTGTGGCTCTCCCTCTCCGTGGGGCACATGTGCTTGGTAAGATGTGGGCTGGGGCTGGGGTTGGTGAGCAGGAAGTGGACATGGTTGGCACAGTCCTGCTGTAAAGCCACCACAGCTTCTTCCTGATTCAAAGTCACATCTCCACTGTCTGTGAAGCTGGGACCTCTCAGGGCATGGGGGGAGGTCACACATTGTGGTGGCTGAGAATAAGGTTGACAGACTTGAGGCTGGAACTGGGGAGTTTGAGGCACATTGGGAGATGGGTCCTAAAAAGGGATGAAGGGAAGATAGGGGGAGCCTGCCCCTGCTCTCTGAGCACCCCCTTTGTCCAACCAGTCCCACAATTTTCCAACCTCATCCCCCAGCCCCAGAATTCTACACCCCACCTTGCCCCACATCTGCTCCTCCTGCAAATCTGGAGGGTCTTTACCTCCTCCCAGCCTGAAGGGGGCAGCTCCAAGGGTACTCTCCTTCCCAGGTCTGGGCTTGCAGGAATGGAGAGGGCAGAAGGGCCAGGGGAGAGGAGAGCAGAGCCACCCTGAGAGATTATTACACTCCCTACTTCTCTCCCACAATTCCTCTCAGACCAGCTTGCCTCCTGCGGCAGCCCTGATTGGCGACCAGGAGGTGGAAGATGTGGGGAAGATCAGTGAATTGTAGGGGGGTTTCCCCACTCACCCACTTCTCCCAGCCAGTCCCGCGGCCGGAGGTGGGGAGTTAGTTAGCTACCCTATGCATTAGGGATTCAGTGTTGCCATGCATTGCCTGTTTCTTGTGTGACATGAGTTTGGGGGTCTCAGCTTGCAGGAACAAGGGAATCTTGGGCAGGAAGAGAGAGGTTACAGTAGAACCTCAGATTTATGAACACCAGAGTTACGAACTGATCAGTCAACCACACACCTCATTTAAACCAGAAGTACGCACCCACACAGCATCAGAGACCAATAATGAAAAGCTAATACAGCACAGTGCTGTGTTAAACATAAACTTCAAAAAATATAAAGGGGAAGCTGCATTTTTCTTCTGCATAGTAAAGTTTCAAAGCTGTATTATGTCAATATTCAGTTGTAAACTTTTGAAAGAACAACCATCATGTTTTGTTCGAGTTACGAACATTTCAGAGTTACGAACAACCTCCATTCCCAGGGTGTTCATAACTTTGAGGTTTTATTGCATTTTACCTCTGTATTTGGCCCTGGTGCGACCCCTGCTGGAATAGTGAGTCCAGTTCTGGTGCCCACAGTTCGCAAAGGATGTTGATAAATTGGAGAGGGGTCAGAGAAGAGCCATGAGACTAAGGAAAGGATTGGAAAACCTGCCTCATAGTGATAGACTCAAGGAGATCAGTCTAGTTAAGGGAAGGTTAAGGGGTGACTTGTTCCCAGTCTATGAGTACTTATGAGGAGGACAAATATTTAATATTGGTTTCTTCAATCTAGCAGATAAAGGGCTAACACGATCCAATGGCTGAAAGTTGATGTTAGACAAGCAAAGGCCATGTCTACACTAGCGAGTGTACAGCGGCACAACTGTGCCGATGCAGCTGCACCAATAGAAGATCACTTATGTAGCTACTCTATGTCGACAGGAAAGAGCTCTCCAGTCAATGTAATTAAACAACCTCAACGAGTAGTGGTAGCTCTGTTGGTGGGAGAAGCTCTCTACCGACATAGCGTTCTGCACAATACCACTTATGCCAGTGAAACTTATGTCACTCAGGGGTGTGGTTTTTTCAGACCCTTGAGTGACATAAGTTTTGCCACCGTAAGTGGTAGTGCAGACATGGCCTGTGACTGCAAATAAAGCCTCCATTTTTAACAGGAAGCCTAATTCAACATTGACCAACCACATACAGTTTGCCAAGAGTTGTGGATTCTCCATCACTGGATATTTTAAATCGTGATTGGACGTTTTTCTGAAAGATCTGCCGTAGTTCAATCAGGAATTAATACAGGGAAGTTCTCTGGCTTGTGTTATCCAGGAGGTCAGACTAGACAATCACAATGGTCCCTTCTGGCCTTGGAATCTCTCAGTCTATGAAGTCTGATCTGACCCTTCTACCCCTACAGGAAGTGCACCCGCTACAGATCAGCATCAGAAAAGCGGATGGAGATAAATCTAGGGCTTCATTCACCAGCGCTAGCTCCACTCATGATATTTATTTTTAAGTGGGTGTGTCTGGAGCTATGCAAATGAATACAGGGAATGATTTGCATAATATAGCCCTTGAGGGCTAACGAACAGGGAGCAGGTGGTGAGGAGCTGGGAGTCAGGATGCCTGGGTTCTATCCCTGGCTTTGGGAGAGGAGTGGGATTTGGTGGGTTAGAGCGGGCGGGGTGTGTGTGTGTGGAATTCAGTCCCATAGCCAAAAGGAGCTGGCCCTTCAGACCCAACCACTGGCCCGTTCTCCATAGGGGAAGCTCTAACTGGTGACTGTATAACCCCTGCAGTGCTGGCACCGAGCCGTGGATTCAGTGTGGAGGTGGAGGGACCCATCACCTTCCAGGAAGCNCCCCCCCCTGCACCTCCTGCCGCCCCAGCCCTGAGCTCTCCCCCAAAGAAAAAATTGGGTGGACTAAATGGACAGTGCCCCTCTCTATCTGAAGCCTAGCAAGGCAGGTACGTGGATCCCACTAGAATTTAAAATGAAAAGTAAGGGAGGGGAGGCTCTACTAGACTGGGCAGCTTTAGATACAGTACCAGGCACGTAGGAGGATTTCCACTTCTGAGCCATGGAAGCAGAAATTGACTTTTCCTTTCCAGATTTAGCTAATATTCAGAAAGGGAATCTAGCATCTGCCTTCCAGATTTGAACACCCTCAAAATTCAGGAGCGCTCAAGCTCAATTTGGGCAGCTGTTACTTCATTTCTCCCAAATCAAAGATACTGATCCACTGTAACTTGCTGTAGAAAAAGTAGAATAAATTGAGCAAGAAATGCTTCCTAGTGGTTATTAGGACTGGAATTGCTATTTTCAACAGCCATTGCTTTTATTATTATTATTAAGTTTTAGTTTTATTTGTTTAAAAGGAAGACAGTAATATTGCATTGGCAAATTCCCCATAGAAACAAAGAGTGGAACAAAAGAATAATAAAGACACCTCAACTTTTCCTCATTTATGTAGGACAGTCTTATAATATGCATCCAGATATCCTCCAGTCACACACGCTGAAAATTGTTCCACTTTACTGCAGTTCTGTAACCATATGGGAACCAATCCTGTCTGTGTTCTGTGCACATCCAAAATTCCTGCTGAATGACCAGCCCTGGGAGCAAGTTACCAGTGACCCAGGGCTGGGGCGGCAGGAGGGTGCAGTGGGGGGCAGCCAAAATGTTTTTTGCTTGGGGCACCCCCCTGCTGCCCCAGCCCTAGAGCCGGCCCTGAACATAAGAACATCAGAACGGCCATACTGGGTCAGCTCAAAGGTCCATCCAGCCCAGTATCCTGTCTGCCGACAGTGGCCAATGCCAGGTGCCCCAGAGGGAGTGAATCTAACAGGCAATGATCAAGTGATCTCTCTCCTGCCGTCCATCTCCACCCTCTGACAAACAGAGGCTAGGGACACCATTCCTTACCCATCCTGGCTAATAGCCATTAATGGACTTAACCTCCATGAATTTATCCAGTTCTCTTTTAAACCCTGTTATAGTCCTAGCCTTCACAACTTCCTCAGGCAAGGAGTTCCACAGGTTGACTGTGCGCTGTATGAAGAAGAACTTCCTCTTATTTGTTTTAAACCTGCTGCCTATTAATTTCATTTCATGGCCCCTAGTTTTTATATTATGGGAACAAGTAAATAACTTTTCCTTATTCAATTTCTCCACACCACTCATGATTTTATATACCTCTATCATATCCCCCCTTAGGCCTGGTCTACGCTGGGGGGAGGGGGCGATCAACCTAAGACATGCAACTTCAGCTATGAGAATAGCGTAGCTGAAGTCGATGTATCTTAGTTCGACTTACCTCACATCCTCACGGTGCGGGGTCGATTGTTGCGGCTCCCCTGTCAACTTTGCTTCTGCCTCTCGCCGAGCTAGAGTTCAGCAGTCAACAGGAGAGGGATTGGGGATCAATTTATCGTGTCTACACTACATGAGATAAATCAATCCACGATAGATCAGTCGCTACCTGCCGATCTGGCGGGTAGTGTAGACGTACCCTTAGTCTCCTCATTCCAAGCTGAAAAGTCCTAGCCTCTTTAATCTTTCCTCATATGGGACCTGTTCCAAACCCCTAATCATTTTAGTTGCCCTTCTCCGAACCTTTTCTAATGCCAGTATATCTTTTTTGAGATGTATGCAGTATTCAAGATATGGGTGTACCATGGCAATAAGATATTCTCTGTCTTATTCTCTATCCATTTTTTAATGATTCCTAACATCATGTTTGCTTTTTTTGACTGGGCTGCACACTGCATGGACGTCTTCAGAGAACTATCCACGATGACTCCAAGATCTCTTTCCTGATTAGTTGGAATGAACTTGCTGAGGCTACAGCTAATGATGAGACTTTACAGAGGGTAATTAAGGCTGTTACTGTTGGGTGGTCATAGAATATCAGGGTTGGAAGGGACCTCAGGAGGTCATCTAGTCTGAGAACAACCTAGCTCCATCCTCTTTGGAACCCCCCTTCAGGTAGTTGAAACCAGCTATCAAATCCCCCCTCATTCTTCTCTTCTGGAGACTAAACAATCCCAGTTCCCTCAGCCTCTCCTCGTAAGTCAGGTGCTCCAGCCCCCTAATGATTTCTGCTGCCCTCAGCTGGACTCTTTCCAATTTTTCCACATCCTCATTGTAGTGTGGGGCCCAAAACTGGATACAGTACTCCAGATGAGGCCTCACCAATGCCGAATAGAGGGGAACGATCACCTCCCTCGATCTGCTGGCAATGCTCCCACTTATACAGCCCAAAATGCTGTTAGCCTTCTCGGCAACAAGGACACACTGTTGACTCATATCCAGCTTCTCTTCCACCATAACCCCTAGGTCCTTTTCTGCAGAACTGCTGCCTAGTGACTCGGTCCCTAGTCTGTAGCAGTGCATGGGGTTCTTCCTTCCTAAGTGCAGGACTCTGCACTTGTCCTTGTTGAACCTCATCAGGTTTCTTTTGGCCCAATCCTCTAATTTGTCTAGGTCCCTTTGTATCCTATCTCTACCCTCCAGCATATCTACCACTCCTCCCAGTTTAGTGTCATCTGCAAACTTGCTGAGGGTGCAATCTACGCCATCTTCCAGATCATTAATGAAGATATTGAATAAAACCGGCCCCAGGACCGACCCTTCGGGCACTTCGCTTGATACCGGCTACCAACTAGCCATGGAGCCATTGATCACTACCCATTGAGCCCAACGATTTAGCCAGCTTTCTATCCACCTTATAGTCCAATCATCCAGCCCATACTTCTTTAACTTGCTGGCAAGAATACTGTACGAGACCGTATCAAAAGCTTTGCTAAAGTCAAGCTATATCATGTCCACTGCTCACATCCCTCATTCACAGAGCCAGTTATCTCATCACAGAAGGCAATTAGGTTAGTCAGGCATGACTTGCCCTTGGTGAATCCCTGCTGACTGTTCCTGATCACTTTCCTCTAAGTGCTTCAAAATTGATTCCTTGAGGACCTGCTCCATGATTTTTCCAGGGACTGAGGTGAGGCTGACTGGCCTGTAGTTCCCCGGATCCTCCTCCTTCCTTTTTCTAAAGATGGGCACCACATTAGCCTTTTTCCAGTCATCCGGGACCTCCCCCGATTGCCATGAGTTTTCAAAGATAATGGCCAATGGCTCTGCAGTCACATCCACCAACTCCTTTAGCACCCTCAGATGCAGCGCATCCGGCCCCATGGACTTGTGCAAGTCCAGTTTTTCTAAATAGTCCCGAACCACTTCTTTCTCCACAGAGGCTGGTCACCTCCTACCCATGCTGTGCTGCCCAGTGCAGCAGTCTGGGAGTTGACCTCGTTCGTGAAGACAGAGGCGAAAAGGCATTGAGTACATTAGCTTTTTCCACACCCTCTGTCACTGGGTTGCCTCCCCCATTCAGTAAGGGGGTCCACACTTTCCCTGACCTTCTTGTTGCTAACATACCTGTAGAAACCCTTCTTGTTACTCTTAACATCCCTTGCTAGCTGCAACTCCAAGTGTGATTTGGCCTTCCTGATTTCACTCCTGCATGCCTGAGCAATATTTGTATACTCCTCTTTGATCATTTGTCCAATCTTCCACTTCTTGTGTTTAAGATCAGCAAGGATTTCACTGTTAAGCCAAGTTGGTCGCCTGCCATATTTACTATTCTTTCTACACATTGGGATGTTTTTTTCCTGCAACCTCAATAAGGATTCTTTAAAATACAGCCAGCTCTCCTGGACTCCTTTCCCCCTCATGTTATTCTCCCAGGAGATCCTGCCCATCAGTTCCCTGAGGGAGTCAAAGTCTGCTTTTCTGAAGTCCAGGGTCCGTATTTTGCTGCTCTCCTTTCTTCCTTGTGTCAGGATCCTGAACTCGACCATCTCATGGTCACTGCCTCCCAGGTTCCCATCCACTTTTGCTTCCCCTATCAATTCTTCCCTGTTTGTGAGCAACAGGTCGAGAACAGTGCTGCTTGGTTGGTTCCTTCAGCACTTACACCAGGAAATTGTCCCCTACACTTTCCAAAAACCTCCTGGATTGTCTGTGCACCGCTGTATTGCTCTCCCAGCAGATATCAGGGTGATTGAAGTCCCCCCTGAGAACCAGGGCCTGTGATCTAGTAACTTCTGTTAGTTGTCTGAAGAAAGCCTCGTCCACCTCATCCCCCTGGTCTGGTGATCTATAGCAGACTCCCACCACGACATCACCCTTGTTGCTCACACTTCTAAACTTAATCCAGAGACTCTCAGGTTTTTCTGCAGTTTCATACTGGAGCTCTGAGCAGTTATACTCCTCTCTTACATACAACGCAACTCCCCCACCTTTTCTGCCCTGCCTGTCCTTCCTGAACAGTTTATATCCATCCGTGACAGTACTGCGGTCATGCGAGTTATCCCACCAAGTCTCTATTATTCCAATCACATCATAGTTCCTTGACTGTGCCAGGACTTCCAGTTCTCCCTGCTTGTTTCCCAGGCTTCTTGCATTTGTGTATAGGCACTTAAGATAACTCACTGATTGTCCCGCTTTCTCAGTCTCAGACAGGAGTCCTCCCCTCTTGCGCTCTCCTGTTCGTGCTTCCTCCTGATATCCCATTTCCCCACTTACCTCAGGGCTTTGGTCTCCTTCCCCCGGTGAACCTAGTTTAAAGCCTCCTCTCTAGGTTAGCCAGCCTGCTTGCGAAGATGCTCTTCCCTCTCTTCGTTATGTGGAGCCTGTCTCTGCCTAGCAATGGTCAGGACGTTCCAGATCAGCTCCACATTTTCAGTTCAAAGCAGAACTGTCTGCTAGTGGTGGCGTATTGTTTAGAGGAAATAGAATAGTAGCGCCGAAGATGTTACAAGCTGACATGCTCAGCGGAGGACATGAAGGGCGCTTGGACCTGGAGAAATGTCAATGCAGAGCCGGAAAGAGACTGTAGTGGCCACAAATGAACAATGAGATAGCAAAATTGTTAAAATGTGTGCAACAGGCCCCCAGTGCCAACCTAAACAGAGTAAAAGAGGCTATGTTGGTAAGCAATGAACAGTTAAGGGCATTATCTAAAGTTGGTGTGAATCAATTTGCATACACAGGTGAGGGCTCTGTTTTTACACTGGATTATAACTATCATTCTCTGGGAGTTGTTTTATTTGAAAATACTGCACCAAAAACATGTTATAATGCACATGAAATCCATATTTTGCAGGCATGGAATCCCTGAAGTTATTTGCCCGGCACTGAGATGCAGCCACCTATGGGGTGGGGCCTGGGTGCTGTTTGTACAAGAATTCCCTCACCCAGCACTGAGATGTGGCCACTTGTTGGGTGACTCAGGGAGGGGATGGGGGGAGGTGTGACTCCCTCTCTGTGAGGCACGTGGGCTTGGTAAGATGTGGGCTGGGGCTGGGGTTGGTGAGCAGGAAGTGGACATGGTTGGCACAGTCCTGCTGTAAAGCCATCACAGCTTCTTCCTGATTCAAAATCATGTCTCCTCTGTCTGTGAAGCTGTGACCTCTGAGGGCATGGGGAGAGGTCACACGTTGTGGTAGCTGAGAATAAGGTTGACAGACTTGAGCATGGGACTGTGGAGTTTGAGGCACATTTGGAAACGGGTCCGAAAAAGGGATGAAGGAAAGACTGGGGGAGCCTGCCCCCGCCCTCTCAGCACCCCCTTTGTCCAACGATCCCCACAATTTTCCAACACCACCCTCCAGCCCCACAATTCTGCACCTCACCTTGCCCCACATCTGCTCCTCCTGCAAATCTGGAGGGTCTTTACCTCCTCCCAGCCTGGAGGGGACAGCTCCAAGGGGACTCTCCTTCCCAGGTCTGGGCTTGCAGTGATGGAGAGGAGAACAGAGCCACCCTGAGAGATTATTACATTCCCTAATTCTCTCCCACAATTCCTCTCAGCCCTGCTTGCCTCCTGTGGCAGCCCTGATTGGCTACCCTACCCCAGGAGGTGGAGGAGGTGGGGAAGATCATCCAATTGGAGAGTGGGTTTTCCCACTCACCCATTTCCCTCAGCCAGTCCCGCGGGCGGAGGTGGGGAGTTAGTTAGCTCCCCTATGCATTAGGGATTCAGTGTTGCCATCCACTGCCTGTTTCTTGTGTGACATGAGTTAAGGGAATCTCAAGCAGGAATCGTGAGGTTACAGTTGAACCTCAAAGTTACGAACTGACCAGTCAACCACACACCTCATTTAAATCAGAAGTACACACCCAGGCAGCAGCAGAGACCGAAAAAAATCAACTATCGTACAGTGCTGTGTTAAAAGTAAACTACTAAAAATATGAAGGGGAAGCTGCATTTTTCTTCTGCATAGCGTAACAGACCCAGACCAGTGGGGTACAGGAGTCTGGTAGAAGACAAATATACTGGCCACTGGATGAGTAGTTTTCTGTTCCCTGAGTGACCAGAGCAGGGGCTGCCCTAGAGTAATCAGGAACCTGCTAGAATCAATTAAGCCAGGCAAGCTAATTAAGACACATGGAGCCAATTAAGAACATACTAGAATCAGTTATGGCAGGCAGGCTAATCAGGACACTTGGTTTAAAAAGGACCTCCCCTCAGTTAGTGGGGTGTGTGCAAGGAGCAGGGAGTGAGGGGATTTGCTGCTGGAGGACTGAGGAGTATAAGCATGATCAGGCTTCAGGAGGAAGATCCTGCGGTGAGGATAAAGAAGGTGCTGGGAGGAGGCCAAGGGGAAGTAGCCCAGGGAGTTGTAGCTGTCACTCAGCTGATACAGGGGACATTGTAGACAGCTTCTATCCACAGGGCCCTGGGCTGGAACCCGGTGTAGAGGGTGGGCCCGGGTTCCCCCATCCCCCCCAACTCCTGATCGGACACAGGAGGAGTTGACCTGCTCTGTGAGACACACCAGAAGGGAAGGTCTAATTTGGAAAGGGACCTGTCCTGTCCCAGACCCACTAGGTGGGACACAGAGACTGCGGGGATTGTTCTCCATTTCCCCCATGCTGGTCAGTGATGAGATGAGCTGAGTGAATGGCAGGTTTGAGACTCTAGCAGAAGTGGCCAAACTGAGGGCTGCCGTGAACCTCTGAGGCGAGCAAATCCGCCAAAAAGCGCAGGACCCACCAAGGCAGAGGAGGAACTTTGTCACAATAGTAAAGTTTCAAAGCTGTATTGTGTCAATGTTCAGTTGTAAACTTTTGAAAGAACAACCATCATATTTTGTTCGAGTTACGAACATTTCAGAGTTACGAACAACCTCCATTCCCAAGGTGTTCATAACTCTGAGATTCTATTGCATTTTACCTCTGTATTTGGCCCTGGTGCGACCCCTGCTGGAATAGTGAGTCCAGTTCTGGTGCCCACAATTCACCAAGGATGTTGATAAATTGGAGAGGGGTCAGAGAAAAGCCATGAGACTAATAAAAGGATTGGAAAACCTGCCTCATAGTGATAGACTCAAGGAGATCAATCTAGTTAAGGGAAGGTTAAGGGGTGACTTGACCCCAGTCTATGAGTACTTATGAGGAGGACAAGTATTTAATATTGGTCTCTTCAGTCTAGCAGATAAAAGGCTAAAACGATCCAATGGCTGAAAGTTGATGCTAGACAAACAAAGGCCGTGTCTACACTAGGGAGCATACAGCGGCACAGCTCTACCGATGCAGATGTACTGATGTAAGATCACTCTTGTAGCTACTCTATGCCGACAGGAAAGAGCTCTCCAGTCAACGTAATCAAACAACCTCAGTGAGCGGTGGTAGCTATGTCAGTGGGAGAAGCTCTCCAGCCGACATAGCATTCTGCACAATACCACTTATGCCAGCGAAACTTATGTCGCTCAGGGGTGTGGTTTTTTCATACCCCTGAGTGACATAAGTTTTGCCTCCATAAGTGGTAGTGCAGACATGGCCTGTGACTGCAAATAAAGCCTACATTTTTAACAGGAAGCCTAATTCACCATTGAAACAGTTTGCCAAGAGTTGTGGTGGATTCTCCATCACTAGACATTTTAAATCGTTATTGGACGTTTTTCTGAAAGATCTGCCATAGTTCAATCAGGAATGTTAATGCAGGGAAGTTCTCCGGCCTGTGTTATCCAGGAGGTCAGACTAGACAATCACAATGGTCCCTTCTGGCCTTGGAATCTGTCAGTCTATGAAGTCTGATCAGACCCTTCTACCCCTACAGGAAGTGCACCCGCTACGGATCAGCATCAGAAAAGCAGATGGAGATAAATCTAGGGCTTCATTTACCAGCGCTAGCTCCACTTATGATATTTATTTTTAAGTGATTTTTAAGATATTTATTTTTAGTCTGGCTCTATGCAAATACAGGGAATGATTTGCATAATATAGCCCTTGAGGGCTAACGAACAGGGAGCAGGTGGTGAGGAGCTGGGAGTCAGGATGCCTGGGTTCTATCACTGGCTTTGGGAGAGGAGTGGGATTTGGTGGGTTAAATCGGGCGGGGTGTGTGTGTGTGGAATTCAGTCCCGTAGCCAAAAGGAGCTGGCCCTTCAGACCCAACCACTGGCCCGTTCTCCATAGGGGAAGCTCTAACTGGTGACTGTATAACCCCTGCAGTGCTGGCACCGAGCCGTGGATTCAGTGTGGAGGTGGAGGGACCCATCACCTTCCAGGAAGCAGCAGCGGGCTTTGGGCAGAGTGTGGTGCAGTTCGGGAGTGCCAGCTCTGGGAGGTAAGGGCTGAATGTGGGCTCAGGGCCCCATAGGACTCCTGCCCAACGCTGAGGGGCTTGTCTGGCTGGGCTGCCCCTCCTGGGACCCACTCCTCTCGGTGTGATGGGGCATCCCCTAAGCCCCCCTCTTCTCTCTCCCTGCAGGCTGATCGTTGGGGCCCCGCTGCAGATGGGAGACGTGAATGAAACCGGCAAAATCTACACGTGCGACCCGGGCTCCAGACGCTGCCAGGAGATCCCCATCCAGAGTAGGGGCACCCTGTGCTATGGGGTGCAGCAATAGGATTGGGGTGGGAGCCAGGACTCCTGGGTTCTGTCCCCAGCTCTGGGAGGGAGTGGGGGTGTTGGGATGGGGTGGGCTCTAGTGGTTAGAGCAGGGGGAGCTGGGAGTCAGGAATTCTCAGTTCTATCCTCCGCTCTGGGACAGGAGTGGAGTTTATTTGCTCAGCCTGGTTTGCATCTCTCCCCTCTCAGGGCCCCTTGATGCCATGAACATGTCCCTCGGTTTGTCTCTGGCTGCCCGAGGCTCCGAGTTCCTGGTAGGTATCACACCCAGAGGAAATGGGTTCTGGGACTGGGATTTGACATTTGCTCCCTCATCATTCCAGGGGACAGCTCCCCCCACAAACCCCACTTCTCATGGATGATAGTGACTTGTCAGTGTCACTGTGACTGGAGCAATGGTGCAGAGGGGCATTTGGGTGATGTCATCATGACTATAGGATAATTGTGCGAGGGCTGTTGGTAACTCCTGTAACTGGAGGGGGGGCACAAGGATGCACTGGAGAATGGTGGTAGCCAGGTATCCTCGCTTTGGCAACAGTGACCGTGAGATGATGTTGTGAGGGATGGAGGCAACTGACTGATGTTGCCATGGTGACAGTGACTGGAAGGAAGCAGGAAGCTGATGTATCAGGAATCAGTGTAACTGGGTTGTCGCCATGGCGACCGTGACTGTGAGTGAATGTAGCAGGGAGTGTGACAACCGGGTAACATTGAAAAGGCAACAGTGACTGGGTGCTGCCATAACAGAGAGTGTGGGAACCAGAGGATGCCCCCATGTGGGTCCCGTCTATCCCAAGGGGGTCCTCCGCCCTGGCAGGGCCTTTCCCTGCATATCCATGGGAGGAGCAGACCCCTGGATCTATCCCCCACCCTCAGTGCTCTGTTCAGAGGGGCATCTACTGAACCCGTGCCTTCTCGTGCCCCAGGTGTGCGGCCCCACGGTGCACCGGGCCTGTGGGGAGAACATGTACATCAATGGCTACTGCTTCCTCCTGGACCAGAGCCTCCGGCAGCACCAGCGCATCCCAGACACCCAGCCAGGTGAGGGGTGACACAGGGGTGTGTGTGGGGGACCTATACCATGGGGTCATGGGTGCGTACAAGGGCCATAGGAAGGTGGAGGGGAGATGGGTCTAGATGGGCCCATGGGCCTGATAGGGGCTCAGATAGCAGGCTAGGTGGGCCCATTGGTTTGATTCAGGATGTCAGTAGGAGCTGGGAGTCAGGACTCCTGGGTTCTGTCACAGCTCTGGGGAAGCGGGGTGGGGAGTATTTTTTTCATCCCAGTGCATGTCATGGTCTATGCTCAGGACCCCTCAGTGGCAGGGATGGGATGATATTGCGACAGAGGGGCCCACTGCTCTGATCTGGGGTTGCAGGGAGGGGGCAGGATACCAGGTTAGATGGACCCATTGGTCTGGTCTAGCTCTTTCTACTGGGTTTTCTCCATGTTTGTGGTGTTGAGTCAGGAGTCGGACGTATTTCTTTCCTGTCCCTGTCAGAGTGCCCCAAACATGTCACAGACATAGTGCTCCTCATCGACGGCTCGGGCAGCATCGCACCTGTGGACTTTGGAAAGATGAAGACGTTTCTCTCTGAGATCATGAAGTGTTTGCACAGCGCTGACACGCAGGTAACAGGCAGAGGCTGAACCCTGACTACTTACCCTGCCCCTCGCAGTCAGTGCTGACCCCCATACCCCAGTGCGGTGCTAGGGGGCGCTGTGCTGCAGGGGGAGCAGTAAAGGATTTTGCATCCAAAACCAGGAAAAAATTCCAACAGAACCAGCTACATCCTCAGCCCTTAACTGAGTCTGATTCCTGCTTTTCTTACCCTGCACCCCTTGGGTTGTTTTTCTCTCTTCTCCCCTACCTCCTCCTGCAGTTCGCCCTCATGCAGTACTCCAATAAATTTGAATTGCACTTCGACTTCATGAAGTACAGGGGGAGTCGTGACCCCGATCACCTTCTCCAGGGGGTTGAGCAGGTTCATGGAACGACGTACACGGCCACAGCCATCCGGAAAGTGGTGTAGGTATTGCCCTGCTCCCCGTGCTGACTCCACAGGGAATGGGCTGTAAGGACATACAAGCTAAGGGATAGGGACCTCAGGACTCCTGGGTTATATCTTCTGCTGTGGGAGGGGACTAGTGGATAGAGCAGGGAGCATCAGGACTCCTGGGCTCTGTCCCCACCTCTGGGAGGGGAGTGGGCACTAGCAGGTTAAAGTGGGGTGGGGATGCTGGGAGCCAGGACTCTATTGAAAGCTCTGAGCCTCTGTTGCTGTGTGACTTTAAGCAAGGAATGTCCGCTCCCCGTGCCTCAGTTTCCCCGTTGGTAAAACGGGGATGTGACAGTGACCTCCTTTGTAAATGACTTTGAGATCGGCAATGCCAAAGCAGTGGATGAGCACTAGGTGTTGTTACGTATCAATAACCCTCCCATGCCTTCCCCACCCCCCTTTTCCAGGCGGGAGCTGTTCACCTCTGGGAGAGGCGCTCGGGATGAAGCCACCAAGGTTCTCATTGTGATCACAGATGGGCAGAAATACAATGACCCACTTTCTTATTTAGAGGCCATCCCCGAGGCTGAGAGAGCTGGAATCATCCGCTACGCCATCGGGGTGAGCCGCGGCCGTGCGAAGAACTAGTTTGGATCTGAGCCAGTGTCTAGGTTCCCATCAGATAAGGGAGAAGAACTGACCCAGGGTTGTAACTGGGTCAACGTGTGACATTATAGGAGAGCTGGATCTCTTCTGTTGTTCAGGTTGAGCAGATCTCTCTAGTTAAAGGTTGGGTTTTCTGCCTGCTCTATGGTCCACGTGCTGACTCATATTGCCATGAAATTTAGTATTCCTTGTGGTTAGGATTAGTGGTCCAAATTTGGGGTTACTTGAACAAGGGGTTCCTGAGATACAGCCCCCCAGTTAAACAGCAAAATTACCCGGGCAGTCTTTTCTGCACACACCTGGGGCTCAAACAACGGTTCTGATCCTCCCCAAACTGGTGTAGGTCACTTGACATTTATCTCTGTGAAACTGCTGAGCTGAACAGATTGAAATGAGCATCAGCAGGAAGATAAAGGGCAAGTCTATGCAGCAAACTTAAGTTGACTTAAGTTACATTGTCAGACAGCCACCACAGTAATTAAATCGTTTTTTCATGTCCACACTCTCCTCCTTCTGTCGGTGGTGCGTGTCCTCACCAGGAGCGCTTGTACCGACTTAACTGTCAGTGTGGAGCATGGTGGGGCACTGACAGCTGAAGGCAATATAAGCAACGCAGTGCCTATACGGACACTACACCGACCTGTCTCCAGTCAGCTAAGTGCACCAGCTCTTACAGAAGTGGAGTTATGAAGTCCGTGTGGTGGATGAGTTACATGGGTGGGAGCTACATTTTAGCGAGGCCACTTACAGAGTTAGGTCGACTTAAGCCTACATCAACAAACTCGGGTTTAGAGTCATAGATTCCCAGGCCAGAAGGGACTTTTGCAATCATCTAGTCTCAGCTCCTGTGCAGCACAGGCCAGAGAACTGCCCCAAATAATCCCTGCTGGAAGTTTGGAACCAGAGCAGATCTCTTAGAAAACCAGCCGGTCCTGTGTTAAATATTGCCAGGGATGGAGAATCCACTGCGGCCCGTGGTGAGCTGCTCCAATGCTTAATTCCCCTCATGGTTAAACCTGACACCTTCTTTCCAATCTGAATGGGTGTAAATTCCGCTTCCAGCCACTGGACCTTATTTGACCTTTGTCTGCCGCTTGTGTCGGGTCCAGCGACCGGGAGGTGCCTGACTCCACCTCTGAACCGACTTCACGCAACCCACCCAGACTAGCGCGGTGGTCCCAGCCCTTCACCTCTCGCCCTGAAGCATCCCCCAGAGACATTGCCCACACTCACCCTCACTACACCCTGGAAATTGAGTCATGAAGGGCCCCAGAGTGCTGACAATCCCCATGGCAAGAAGCCCCCTGTGCCCCACTGCTGATACAACCGACACAACTCAGTGCTGAAATAAGGCAGGCTCCATAACTCCAGGCTCCAGTGGCCCCCCAACCCCCACTCACCGGAGCGGCACATGGCGCTGGCTGAGCCGTGCCTCTCTAGGGCCCAGCAGGGCTTGGTGCGGGTGTATGCTGGTCCAGGGCTCTCGGCTGTGACTGACGCCAATGCCCGGGTCTCCTCCCTCTACTCCGTGAAGGTCGGCCAGGCCTTCTTCAGTGCTGCTGCCCAACAGGAGCTCCATGTGATCGCCTCTAAGCCCAGCAACGAGCATGTCTTCCGGGTGGACAATTTCGACGCCCTCAAGGGCATCCAGAACCAGCTGCAGAAGAAGATCTTTGCCATTGAAGGTACCAGAGCCGGGGGAGGGGCTGCACTGGCCCCGGGGCTCTAGAAATGGGTTTTCAAGGCCGAGATGGGACGGGGAGCAGCTGGGAATCTAGAGCTCAAATAGGCCCCAAATATTCTCTCTTTCCCCATCCAACATCTATCTACTGATCTACCTCCATATATCCCCCAAATGCTTTTCTCATCCAGGAGCCCATGAGCAGGGGACTTGCTGGCTCCAGGGGTTGAGGAATGGGATACGGGGCCTTTTCTCTAGGGGGCGCTGGATCCAATCCAGCCTCGAGGTGGGGAGAAGGGCTGGCTCAGGGAATGGGACACGGGGCCTTTACCGTCTATGATGGTCTCTCCCGTGTCTGTCTGTCTGTCTCTCCCCCCAGGCACCCAGTCCCAGAGCGGCAGCTCCTTCCAGCTGGAGATGTCTCAGGAAGGATTCAGCTCCCTGCTGTCCCCTGTGAGTGATACCGGGCCCCAGGGCATGTCCCATGCTGCTATGCGCTGGGGCCCTGACAGCGCTTTCAAGCTAAGAAGGAGCTGGTTGGCTTAGTGCTTGCAGGAGAGACAACCCTTTACTAGCCCAGAATGCTGCGGGAGCTATGCAGGGGGCACCCTCCCCTCCCACTCAGGGCGGGCACTAGGGGGCTCTATGCTGCAGCATGTGGTGTGGGGACCCAGTAGGGGATGCTCACTCCCCTGGCCATCAGCACTGACCTCAGTGTCCCAGCACGATTCTAGGTGGCGCTGTGCTGCAGGTGGTGGCCTTGTCTAGTAATTACATTCTGTGCTGCATTTCCTGTAATCAGTCCCCTTTGCCGTGTGTGTCGGTTTAGGCAGGGCCTGTGCTGGGAGCGGTGGGAGCCTATGACTGGTCCGGTGGGATATACCTGTACGGGAGCGGCGGGGAGCCGAGTTTCATCAACGTATCCAGAACCTCCACTGACATGAATGATGCTTACCTCGGTAAGAACAACCCACCGAGCTTCCCTTACCTATTTAAACAGCCCTCCCTCCCCGTCCCACCCCAGAGGTGGCTGTATGTCAGTGCAAGATGAGTAATCCCAGTATAAACAGTCCCCACAACTGACCCCAGAGGTGGCTGCATCTCAGTTCTCTGAAAGTTCTGTGCAGCACTGTTGTATGGCTGTTTCCCATCTCACCTCCCCACTTCCCTCTCTTCTTTTGAGGTTATTCATCTCAGGTCATCACAGCCAATGGGCAGAGCAGCTACGTGGTCGGGGCCCCTCGCTACCAACACACCGGCAAAGTCATCCTGTTCAGCCGAGATACCAAGGGCAGAAAATGGAAACGCAGATCGGAGCATTTGGGAGAGCAGGTATGGGGATGTTACAGGTAAAGTGCCGTGTTGATGTGAGAGAGAGGGGGCTGGAGGAAGCCTGTAAGATTTTGACATCGTGTAATATTTGTGTTTGGATTCATCTTCAGGAACGATTCAGTCAGAGAGCCTCAGGCAGGGGAAAAACTTGACTGGTTTAGGGAATTGCACCACAGCTGACATTCAGCATCTCTCCAATATCACACTGCTGTTACCTTCACTTACAGTCTAGATAGAACTCATGAGACTGATACAGACAGAGGCCCAGACCCACCAAGGGACTTGGGTGTTGTGATGCTGTAGGGAGGCTCCTATCCCTGCCAGTGATCCATGAAGGGGGGGAAAATAGGTGCTCTTCCACCTATCCCACATGTCAGACCTCATCCAGTAGGCACGCTCAGAGCCACCAAGGTCTTCACAAACCAGCCATAGAAGAAAAGGGAGGCCCTCCCTTGTAGCCTGGGGGTTAGAGTCTTCACCTAGGACATAGAGCAACCCCTAGTTTGAATCCCTGCTTTGCCTGATGAGGAAGAAAGCTTTAACCAGGGCTCCGCCATCTCTCAGGGAGTGCCCTGACTGATGGGCTGTAGGCTGGTTGTGATTTGCACACATTCTGCAGCCCAACTGATATTTAATTAGTCAATTAAAGTGGAACAACTTAAACAGGAGTGACTGAGGGAGCCCACAGCTGAGGGATTAGAGTACTGACCTAAGAAATAGGAGATCCCTGTTCAAGTTCTCCTCTGACCACACATACTAGATGGTGCCCTGCAGGTGGAGGAGCACCTGTCTTCCCCCAGTTTGTGGATCATGCTGGGGTGTGGTGTGAAACGGGCAACTGGCTGCTTAGAGTAAGACAGCAGTGCACATGCCCTGCCCTTGAGGCAGCAACATAAGGAGCTTGTACTGCAAAAATGTAGGTGCTAAGTCAGGTTAGGCACCTATAGGGGTCAGCAGCAGCCATGCACAGGTTTTATGGATCACAGTGGCACCTAAATCTGGGGGTTAGGCACATAAGCACCTTTGTGGATCTGGGCTAGAGATACTCGGGCAAGGAAAATAATATTACTAGTGATATTAACAGTGTCTGAAAAGGATCACTCTACAGTAACAAAGTGAATTTCTCCAAGATCTAACTGCCTATACATTCCAGCTGAACAGAACTTATAACAGTGACTCAGTCAGTGAATAAACTTTACTCGTGTTAGTACAATCTCTAAAAAGAATTGCACCACAATTAGCATTCAGCATCTCTCCATGATATAACTGCCTATATGTTCAAGAACACTTACAGCGATAGCGCCACCTGCTGTGCATCAGGAGGGTGAGTCTAAGGATGGAATGAGTATTGGGACTGAATTCTTATCCCCATAAGGTGAGAAGGGTCCCAGTGGGAGAAGAAGCAGGAGGTGCTTAAATTGAAGGGGTGACTTATCTGCCTCTTCAGATTGGCTCATATTTTGGGGGTACACTGTGTGCTGTGGACCTCAACAGAGATGGGAACACGGACCTGGTTCTAATCGGAGCCCCCATGTACTATACACCCCTGAATGGAGGACGAGTCTACATCTGCCTGATTAACTGGCCGGTAAGAAACAGGATGGAGCCAGGGGGAAGATGGATGGCCTGGGGGTTCTACTTTTCCTGCACTGCCATGGGGTTAAGTATCAGAGGGGTAGCCGTGTTAGTCTGAATTTGTAAAAAGCAACAGAGGGTCCTGTGGCACGTTTAAGACTAACAGAAGTATTGGAGCATAAGCTTTCATGGGCGAATGCCCACTTCATCAGACGCAAGTAATGGAAATTTCCAGAGGCAGGTATAAATCAGTATGGAGATAACGAGGTTAGTTCAATCAGGGAGGGTGAGGTGCTCTGCTAGCAGTTGAGGTGTGAATACCACGGGAGGAGAAACTGCTTCTGTAGTTGGATAGCCATTCACAGTCTTTGTTTAATCCTGATCTGATGGTGTCAAATTTGCAAATGAACTGGAGCTCAGCAGTTTCTCTTTGGACTCTGGTCCTGAAGTTTTTTTGCTGTAAGATGGCTACCTTTAAATCTGCTATTGTGTGGCCAGGGAGGTTGAAGTGTTCTCCAACAGGTTTTTGTATATTGTCCTTCCTGATATCTGACTTGTGTCCATTTATCCTCTTGCGTAGTGACTGTCCAGTTTGGCCAATGTACATAGTAGAGGGGCATTGCTGGCACATGATGGCATATATAACATTGGTGGACGTGCAGGTGAATGAGCCGGTGATGTTGTAGCTGATCTGATTAGGTCCTGTGATGGTGTTGCTGGTGTAGATATGTGGGCAGAGTTGGCATTGAGGTTTGTTGCATGGGTTGGTTCCTGAGTTAGAATTGTTATGGTGCGGTGTGTGGTTGCTGGTGAGAATATGCTTAAGGTTGGCGGGTTGTCTGTGGGCGAGGACTGGCTTGCCTCCCAAGGTCTGTGAAAGTGAGGGATCATTGTCCAGTTGTAGATCACTGATGATGCGTTGGAGAGGTTTAAGCTGAGGACTGTAGATGATGGCCAGTGGAGTTCTGTTGGTTTCTTTTTGGGGCCTGTCTTGTAGCAGGAGGCTTCTCGGTACACGTCTGGCTCTGTTGATTTGTTTCTTTATTTCCTTGTGTGGGTATCATAGTTTTGAGAATGCTTGGTGAAGATCTTGTAGATGTTGGTCTCTGTCTGAGGGGTTGGAGCAGATGCGGTTGTACCTCAGCGCTTGGCTGTAGACGATGGATCGTGTGGTGTGTCCGGGGTGGAAGCTGGAGGCATGAAGGTAGGCGTAACGGTCGGTGGGTTTTCGGTATATGGTGGTGTTAACGTGGCCATCGCTTATTTGTATTGTGGTGTCTAGGAAGTGGACCTCCCATGTAGATTGGGCCAGGCTGAGGTTGATGGTGGGGTGGAAGCTGTTGAAATCATGGTGGAATTCTTCCAGGGTCTCCTTCCCATGGGTCCAGATGATGAAGATGTCATCAATGTAGCGTAGGTAGAGAAGGGGCGTCAGTGGACGAGAGCTGAGGAAGCGTTGTTCCAGGTCAGCCATAAAAATGTTGGCATATTGTGGGGCCATGTGGGTACCCATAGCGGTGCCACTGGTCTGGAGGTATATATTTGTGCGTGAGGATAAAGTCACAGAGCTCAGCAACAAGCTGTGCTGTGTCATCATCAGGGATACTGTTCCTGACGGCTTGTATTCCATCTGTGTGTGGGATGTTTGTGTAGAGAGCCTCTACATCCATGGTGGCTAGGATGGTGTTTTCTGGGAGGTCACCAATGCATTGTAGTTTTCTCAGGAAATCTGTGGTGTCATGGAGATAACTGGGAGTGCTGGTGGCGTAGGGTCTGAGTAGGGAGTCCACATATCCAGATAGTCCTTCAGTGAGAGTGCCAATGCCCGAAATGATGGGGCGTCCAGGGTTTCCAGGTTTGTGGATCTTGGGTAATAGATAGAATAACCCCGGTTGGGGCTCTAAGGGTATGTTGATTTGTTACTGTGTTAGTGTAGGGAGTGGATGGTGCAGTTTCTTAGTGTATTCCTCAGTGGGATCTGAGGAAAGTGGCCTGTAGAATTTGGTATTGGAGAGTTGTCTGGCAGCCTCCTTCTGGTAGTCAGACCTGCTCATGATGACAACACCACCTCCTTTATCAGCCTCTTTGATGATAATGTCAGGGTGGTTTCTGAGGCTGTGGATGGCATTGCGTTCTGCACGACTTAGGTTATAAGGCAAGCGGTGTTGTTTTTCCACAATTTCTGCCTGTGCACGTCGGCGGAAGCATTCTATGTATAGGTCCAGACTGTCATTTCGACCCTCAGGAAGAGTCCACGTGGAGTTCTTCTTCCTGTGTTGTTGGTGGGAGGGTATCTGTGTATCAGTGCACTGTTCAGTGTTATGTTGAAAGTATTCTTTGAGTCAGAGGCGGCGAAAGTAGGCTTCCAGATCACCACAGAACTGTATCAGGTTCGTGGGGGTGCTGGGGCAAAAAGAGAGTCCCCGAGATAGGACAGACTGTTCTGCTGGGTTGAGTGTGTAGCCATGGGGTTGTGATGCTGGGAAAATTAGCATGGGAGTAGCAGGCGTGGGGAGGATCCTTAGGGGACACTCTTCCCTGCTACTCAGTGCTGGCCCCAATGCCCCAGAGCGGCACCAAGGAACTCTGTGCTGGAGAGAGGGAAGCGGGGGTCAGTAGGGGCAGGGATACTCTCTGCTGGGCATCAATGCTGATCCTTTCCCCATGTGTCTCTTTGGATGGGGCCTGCAGGGGATGACACTGAACTGCAGCAAGACACTGCAAGGACAGACAGGGGAGGCGTTCGGTCGCTTCGGGGCCAGCATGTCCGAAATCGGGGACATCAGTGGGGAAGGACGGACAGATGTGGCCATCGGGGCCCCACTGGAGAACAGCAATCATGGGGCCTTGTACATCTTCCATGGGGAAAAGGGAGGCCTCAGTCCCCATTACAGACAGGTGAGCCCAGCTCCTGCGGGGAGGGGTCACCACAGAGCCCCGAAGAGACATAATGGGGCCCCAGAGCCCCCTAGTACCTATTAGCCCATAGCTGCTGCTTTCCCATCCCTCACCCTCCACTGCCCCCTAGTGCCCATTATACAGTACAGCCGCCCCTTTCCCATCCCTCACCCTCCGCTGCCCCCTAGTTCCCGTTATACGGTACAGCCTCCCCTTTCCCATCCCTCACCCTCCACTGTCCCCTAGTGCCCATTATACAGTACAGCCACCCCTTTCCCATCCCTCACCCTCCGCTGCCCCCTAATCCCCATTATACAGTACAGCCGCCCCTTCCCCATCCCTTACTGCTCTCTCTGCTCCACAGCGTATAGAGGGGTCGCTGTTTCCCAGCGGGCTGCACTACTTTGGCCAGGCCATCAGTGGCGGGACAGACCTCACAGGGGATGGACTGCCAGACATCGCGGTGGGAGCACAAGGGCAGGTCCTGCTGCTGAGGTGAGTTACTCTGTTGTTGCACTGCTCCACATGACAGTCTCAGGCCTTGTCTACACTACAGAGTTGTTTTGAGAGAAGTTATGTCAATGAGCAAGAAGCGCTATAATTTCATCGCTATTCCATGTTCACACTATGCTCCTAGTGTCGGCAGAGCACGTCCACACTTGGTGCTCTAGGATTGACAGTGAGAGTAGTGCACTGTGTGGGTATCTATCCTAGTATGCGACTCGCCACATACTGCTGCTAGAAGTTATGGGAAGGCGGAGTGGATCGCAGCACCTCATGGGTGCTAGCTCAATGTCCCATGATGCATTATTTTCTGTCCCAGCATTCCATGGTCTTCCAACCACTTTTAGCGGCATTTTTAACACCCCTTGTTGATTGTGTCCCTGCCATCTCTGTGTGAAAGTATGGATCCTGCAATGCTCTCTACTGTTGTGGTCACTGTTGTGAACACATCACAGCTGGTCATGCAGTATATCATGAGCACTTAATCTGAACAGGAATCAGTGTTGCCTGACCTGCTGTGTGCCATGGAAAGAAGCAACACCAGGTTACTTTTGGCATTCATGGAGCAGCTGAACAAGGTGGATCATCGCTTTGGGGCTCAGGAAAGAAGCACTGAGTGGTGGGATCACATTGTTATACAAATCTGGGTTGACGAGCAGTGGCTGCAGAACTTCCAGATGCAGAAATCCCCTTCCTGGAACTGTGGGCAGAGCTTGCCCAAGCACTGTGGTGCAAGGACACCAAAATGAGAGCAGCCCTCTCAGTGGAGAAGCGCATGGTGATTGCTGTGTGGAAACTGACGACTCCAGGCTGCAACCACTCACTCGCGAATCAGTTTGGAGTCAGGAAGTCGACCATGGGTGTTGTGTTAACCCAAGTGTGCAGGGTCATTAATCGCATCCTGCTATGAAGAACCGTCACTCTTGGCCATGTGGGTGAAATAGTGGATGGCTTTATGGATGTGGGATTCCCAAACTGCAGCGCGGCGCATATTCCAGTTTGGCCCAGGACCATCTCGCGATGGAGTATATCAATAGAAAAGGGCACTTCTCCATGGTATTGCGGGCACTTGTTGATCACTGCAGGCATTTCACTCCAGGAACGTGCATGATGCACACATCTTGAAGAACACTGGTCTGTACAGAAAGCTGCAAGCAGGGACTTCCTTTCCACACCAGAAGATTCCAGTGGGGGATCTTGAAATACCCATAGTGATCCTGGGAGACCCAGCTCACCCCTTACTCCCATGGCTCATGAAGCCTTACACGGGGAAACCTGGACAGCAGCAAGGAGTGCTTCAACAATTGGCTGAGTAGATGGAGAATGACCCTGGAATGTGCTTTGGCAGATTAAAAGTGTGCTGGCGATGCCTTTATGGCAGGTTAGATCTAAGTGAGATGACCATTTCAATGGTCATAGCTGACTGCTGCACTACTGCACCCTCCATAATCTTTGTGAGGCTAAGGGTGAAAATTTTCCCCTGGGGTGGATTGCTGAAGCAGATCACCTGGCTGTTGATTTTGAGAAGCCTGGTACCAGGGCTATTAGAGGGGCACTATGGGGTCAGGGGGTCAATTTCAATCAGGGAGGCTTTGAGGCAAGATTTTGAGACTGCGAACCAGTAATGTGTATTTCTATACAGCAATATGCCATGCTTCATTTAACTCAGTTATCTTATTTGGCCTCGCACTTGTGATTCCTGACTGGGATTTGTAGTAAGCAAATGATTAGAATGCATATATACATTACTAGCAGCAACAATCACTGTGTATAGGCATGGGCGGTTGGGGGGGCTAGCCCCTGCCCAGCCTGCCCCGTCTGCTCAGGGCCCTACCCCTCCCATCCCCAACAGAGCCCAGAGGCCCACCCCTCCCTCCCCCCACAAGCCCTGGTCTGCCTGACTGCCTCCAGACCCGGAACACCGGGTGGAACCCCCCCCCAAACCTCAGAACACTGGACGGGTGGGCAGTGCGCCCCTTGGAGCACTGGGCGGGTGGACAGCACATCCCCGGCCGCCCAGCCCAGGAGCAGCAGATGAGCAGCCAACACGTCCCCTCCCCAGACCAGGAGTAATAGGCGAATGAGCACCCCCAGGCCTGGAGCAGCAGGTGAATGGGTAGAGAGCCCCACCGGAGCACCATGCGGGTGGGCAGTGGGTTCCCCTCCTAAGCCCTGGAGCACCAGGTGGACAGGCAGTGCTTTCCGCCCCCTATCCCCGGAGCACCAGGTGGGTGGGCAATGTGTCCCCCCCCCATCCCAGAGCACCTGGCGGGCAGTGCAGCTCCCAGCCCCTGAGCACTGGGCGGGTGATACAAGCACCAGCTCCAGCTGCCTGGCATCTCTGGCCGGAGGCCGCCCCCACTTGCCCCAGCCCCAGGCTGGGCCCCGGCCAAGGGGGAAGAGTCACAGCAGAGTGCGGCAAGAGGGGACCTGCGGGTGAAGCGTGGGCAGGGCCATGCAGGGCTGCTTGGGGAGGCTCAGCCTTCCCCAGCCTTGATACCCGCTGCCCATGTCTGTAGGACACAAATAAAGTGCGGTTATCTTTCAGAGAGTTTGTTTTTATTAAATGCCAATTAACACACAAAAGGCTTGGTGGGAAGGGAGATAAGAGTCAGGGCTGGCTCCAGGCACCAGCTTAACAAGGGGCGGCCAAGGGAGAGGGGTGGCACCTGCGGCAATTCGGGGGCGGCAGGTCCCTCACTCCCTCTAGGAGCGAAGGACTTGCCGCTGAACTGCCGCCGCCAATCGCGGCTTTTTTTTTTCCAATTGCCGTACCTCCAGGGTAGTTTGCTAGAGATCTCTCTGGAGGATTCCCAACACCCTGTTCTGCTGCACTGCTAAGCTGCACAGGGAAATGTGCAGCACACAGAACACAGCAAGTCTTGCACATTTCTATCTCTTTCTTTGCTGACTACAATAGTATTCAGAGCAAAGGACAGCTGTTCGCCATGTAATCGAGCAGTAGCTGCTCAAAAGGATCACTTACCAGGGATCTCTTTTCCTGCATCGTTCTCACCAGAGACGGACTGCCTGGACTGTCTACACCCCTCCTGAGTGGAAAAGAGCTCCTGACTCACCATGGTACTGGACCCTAACGTGGGGTCCACAATATCCTGCAACTTGACCTCCTCATCCACGACTTTGTCCTCAGGGTTAGATCCACTTTCCGTTTTCTCCCACCCCACCAATGTGTCCATGGGGCTCTTAGCAGTGGAGGTGGGGTCATCACCGAGGATGGTGTCCAACTCCTTGTAGAAGCAGCAGCTCTTGGGCGCAACACCAGAGTGAGGGTTTGCCTCTCTTGCCTTCTGGTACACTTGCCTCAGCTCCTTTATCTTCGCTCTGCACTGCACCGTGTCCAGATTTGTAGCCCTTCTCACAGAAGCCATGAGAAATGTGCCCCTAGGTCTTGAAGTTCCTATGGCTGTAGCGGAGCTAGGACTGGACAGTCTCCTCTCACAATATACTCAGCAGATCCTACAGCTCCACAGTGGTCCAAGTGGGAGAGTGTCTGCCACGTGGAACTGCCATGGTCAGCTGGGGAGATGCCATGTGAGCTCTCCACACTGAGCAAACAGCAAGTGGAACTTCAAAAATTCCTGGGCCTTTAAAGGAGGAGGGTGGATGCTTGTTTAGGTGGCCGCAGAGCAGCGGGGTTCGAACTGCTGATTAGAGCAGTCAGGACGTAGAGTTCACAACTTTCTAGTCGCACGGAACCAAACACCTGCACCTTCACCGCAGCCCCCACCACCCATCACTACATTCCCCCTCCCTCAGTGTCTCACTCTCCTCCACCCTCACTGACTTTCACTGGGGTGGGGCAGGGGTTGGGGTGCGGGAGGGGGTGAGGGTTTTAACTGGGAGTGCGGGCTCCAGGGTGGGGCCAGAAATGAGGGGTTCAGGATGCAGAAGGGGGCTCCGGGCTGGGGCAGGGAGTTGGGCTGTGTGAGGGGGTTAAGGGGTGAGGGCTGTGGCTCAGGTATGGGCTCTGAGGTGGGGCTGGGGATGAGAGGTTTGGGGTGCAGGAGGGGGCTCCAGGCTGGGGGGTTGGGTCGAGGGATTAGGAGTGAGGGAGGGGTCTGTGGGTTGAGGCAGAGGGTTGGCGTGCAGGAGGGGATGAGGGCTCTGGGCTGAGTTTGCTAGCTCTGGGGTTGAGCTGTTGATGAGGGGTTTGGGGTACAAGCAGTGGTTCCGGGTTGGGGGGGGCAGGGGCTGGGGTGTGGACTTACCTTGGGCAGCTCCTGCTCAGAAACAAGAAGCAGGTCTGGTTCCTAGGTGAGCGGGGCTAGCAGGCTCCCCATGCCGCTCTCGCCCGCAGGCACTGCCCCCTCAGCAATGCTGGAGCTGGGGCTCGGGGCAGAGGCACTGCACAGAGCCCCGTGGCCCCCCACCTAGGACAGGTAGGGACTAGCCTGCCTTAAAGCTGCAGTACTGCCAACTGGACTATAACGGCCCGGTCGGCAGTGCTGACCGGAGCCACCAGGATCCTTTTTCCACCAGTTGTTCCAGTCAAAAACTGGATACCTGGTCACCCTATCAGGAAGGGCATTGTGGGAAACCTCCGGGAGGCAAATTATAGCGACATAACCAAACACAGTCTTTAAACTGGCACTTTGTCAACAAAACTTTGCCGCAAAAAGCACCATGACTCTCGTTGAGGTGGTTTTATGTTGTTGGCAAAACAGGAGAGTTTTATCGCCAAAAGTCGCATTCTACTGTGTAAACCTCCACTGTTTTGTGGACAAAAGCTGCCTTTTGTAGAAAAAAAAACACTATAGTGTAGACAAGACCATAGTATACTGTTTGAGTGTGACTGCTGCCCCCGCTGGAGAATGGCACAATGACCACTCTGCTGCTCCCTTCTCTGCCCCGCAGCATCTCCTCTAGCAGAGCTGCATGTCCATAACCAATCTCCCTAGGGTGCTGTGAGCACATCCAGGCTGGGTGGGAGGCTCTGGGGAGGGAGGGGGCCTGGCCCCATTGCAGAGAGCAGCTGGGTGATGGTTCTATTCCCCACATGGCAGGTCCCGGCCGGTGCTCAGAGTCGGGGTCTCCATCAGCTTCCAGCCCTCCACGATCCCCACCTCGGCCTTCGACTGCCAGGGGCAAGAGCAGCTCAACACAGAGGCCAGCAGGGCAGAGGTCTGCTTCACCGTCACTAAGAGCACCATGGACAGCCTAGGTCAGACCAAACCCACCACTGGCTCGCCTCCCCCCCGAGCCAGTCCCCTGCCCCGGGGATCGATCGGAACCAGCGCCCCCAAGAGGGGAAAGGCCCCGTGTCCCATTTCCCCTTGAGGTTCCCGGTCTCAGTGTCTCTCTGTCCCTCGTTTCCCCTCCCCCGTAGGCGACAGGATCTCCAGCATCATCCAGTACAGCCTCGCCCTGGACCCCGGGCGGACGAAGATCCGAGCCGCCTTCGACTCCACCGGCCCCGTCCTGAGCAGGGAGCTGCGGCTCGGCATCGAGAAGAGATGTGAGACGTATCGGATAACGTTACCTGTGAGTGTGTGTGGGGGGTCCTGGCTCTTTTCCCTCCCACTGTGTCTGCCCCTTGCTCCCAAATCACCCAGAGAACAAATCTCTCTCTGGGTCCCACACAACCCCCAGTCCCCCTTTTCCGTCAGGGGACCGAAGTGTCTCTCTGTTTCCCCAGCTCTGCCCAGAGGACACCGTGACCCCCATCACCCTGCACCTCAACTACAGCCTGACGGGGGAGCCCATCACTGCTGCCAGCCGCCTCAGACCCATCCTGAGCGAGGACTCTGCGCCGGTGTCTGCAGGCTCGGTAAGGTGCCAGAGCCAGGCCCCGCAGTGGGTCTGCTGCAGGGATCGAACCAGTGACCGCGGGGTTTGAAAACAAGAGTCTGGAAAATTAAGTGGCAACAGCAGCCTCCCAAACCCCTGTACTCAGTGCAGCCACTAGAGGGCAACAAAGATGGATGCTGAGTTTGCCTTGGCATCTGTCCTCCCTGGGAACACTCCAACCTCTCCTCAAAGCTCCCAAAATTTCTGTCCAAAACACAAAATATTTTGGCTAAAAAAAATGATTTTTGCTGGACAATTTTCAATACTTATTTTGGCCAGGGTCCCCTAGAGGGGACAGACTCCATGTCCTGGTCCCCATCCCCCTGAGCCAGCCAGTCCTCCAGCCATGGCACCACTATAAGTGTGAAATCGCTGCTGGGCAGAGGGTGAGGAGGAAGAGTTTGTCTGGGGGTGGGGGGGACTGATGATAGGCTTAGCTGTCCCCCTGTGCAAGGGACTGGCAGGTGCTGGGGTAACAGGAGGGTCCCTGGGTCCCTGCAGTGTCGCTTCGGCAGGTGGTGCTGCAGCCCCCTCCCCACCCACTCTGATCCTGCTCTCCTGCGTCTCCCCCCCAGCTCCCGTTTCAGAAGGACTGTGGCATGGATGGCCGCTGTGATGACCAGTTAGAAATCTCCTTCAATTTCTCTGGGTAAGTGACTGAATCCTGCCCCCAAAACGCCTACCACGGTGGGATGCGTCTGGCTTGATCACACCTCGGATCTTCAACATCCAGCTGGAGATCTTGTCAGATTTCCAGTTCTGATGGATCCTGGGTGGGGGGGTGTGAAGGGTTGCCCCTCCCCCCGCTCCGGGCTTTCCCCTGATGTACTGGGGTACCACTGAGCCAGCTGGTTCCACCAGCTTGGGCTCCTTTATACTGTTCTGGTGGGCCAGGCCCTCAAGCCTCCTCCAGCACACACCCAGGTGGGGACACACCCAGCTGCAGAAAGACACAGACACTGAAACCAGCTCTGCCTGGGAAGACCCAGCTCAGGAATAGCCCAGCACTCAAGTACACAACCTCAGAAGTGTAAACCCAAAATGGTATTGTCTTGCACTGCACAGAAAACTGTACAGCGTAAGCTCATGAAAATCGCCCCCTCCCTCAATGGGGAGGATGATATGCACAGCTTTTTGCCCCCCAGTTATGAATTGCACAAACTGGTTTAGAAAAAACAAACACAAGTTTAACAACTACAAAGGATAGATTTTAAGTGATTATAAAGGATAGCAAACAGATCAAAGCAGATTACTGAACAAATAAACAGACATGCAGACTAAGCTTAATACACGAAAGAAACTGGCTACAAGTAGTAATTTCTCACCCTAAGCGTTGTTTTAAGCAGGTTGCAGAGTTTCTTGTAGACAAACCGCTCTTGCTTGCAGTTTAGAACCCCAGATATTCCTTTCACAGGCCAGACACCTCCTAGCCTGGGTCCAGTCCTTTCTTTCTCAAATCAGTCTTAGATATTTTCAGTAGTCATCTTGAGCGAGGATTCAGTGGAGATCTGGCCCTGATTAACTCACTTCCCTGCCTTACATAGGACTTACATGTGGTGGGAATCCTTTGTTTCTCTGTTTGATCCCCATGCCCTATTTGTGGAAAAATACTAGCAGTCCAAGATGGAGTCCAGTACCAGGAGACATGATCACATGACCCTGCAGTGTCAAAGCAGCCATAAATCCTCAAGAAGACTTTCCAGGAAGGTGGGAGATTAGCATCTTCAAAGTCCTATTGTTCTTGTGAAAGTTACTAGTGACCCCCCCTTAACAGCTAGCAGCCGTTATGTCAGCCAGCGGCCATCAGGGGGAAGCAAACACCTCAAGTACACAGTAGCCTGAACTTTTCAACTGTCTTCCCTTTCAAGGCCTTAAGGTAGTTGAAGCTGGTCCCAAGCCGGTTTTCATTAACCAGATAGCAAAAGCACGGGTCTGACAACCACCAATCAAGTGTTAACACGGCAAGGGCCTTTGTCTAAATGTGTGTAAAAAATCTGTAAAATATGTGTAAAACAAAGTCTTTGTACCAAGGTGCAAAGCTCTCCTTTCTTCTGCAAAATAAAGCAACTCTTCCTTATCCCTGGCTGGCTGTTATTAGCTCTCAGCTAGGTGAACCCAATATTACGGTAACATTCTCTCTAATGACCCATTGACTAACCAGCCAGACTGATTGCATTTTCGCTGGTGGGCATTCCCCAGGTGCAAACCCACTTGTAATTGTTACATAGTCAATATTCCTAACTTCAGATACAGAAATGATACATGCATACAAATAGGGCAATCACATGCAGTAAATCATCACCTTTCCAATGATACTGCACATGACCCATCTTGCATAAAATACAACTTAGTTATGCCATATTCATATCACAACATTATCTTTATAAAGAATATGGAGTGTAGGGTCACAGGGTGCACTGCTGTGAGGAAGATGCACCCCTGGAAGGTCACAGTGCTGGGCTCCCCGGCTGGGCACTGCTAGAAGTTCACAGAGCGGCCAGGGAGCTGCCTTGAGGAAACTCACCCCTTTCTCCCCCCTTAGCTTGAGCACCCTGGTGGTGGGGGTCACCCCTGAACTCAGCACCACCGTCTCCATCCAGAACCGCGGGGAGAATTCCTACAGCGCCACGGTGCAGTTCTTCTACCCGGCCGCGCTGTCCTACCGCCGGGTCCTGCTGCTCCAGGTACCCCAACGTACACCGGGCATGAGGGGCAGGCTCTGCAGGGGGCGCCATGCTGCAGGGAGTGTACAGGGAGCTAAGCAGGAGGTGCTCTGCTACACGGAGTGGGCTGGGGGCTCGTGAGGGGTGCTGATCTTTAGAGAGCGGGCAGAGGGCTTGGTGGGGGCGCCGGGCTGCAGGGAGCAGGTGGGGGACTCGCCAGGGGTGCTGAGTTGCAGGGAGCAGGCAGGGTGCTCGCCAGGGTGCTAAGCTGTGGTGAACGGATGGGGGCTTGGCAGGGGTGCTGTGGGCTGCGTCTCTCATTGGCTGGTCCCTGTGCTCAGTCTAACAGGAGGGCCATGGCCATTAAGTGCAGCTCGGCCGTGAGCTCCGAGGAACAGACTCAAAGGAACAGCACCTGCCACATCAACCACCCCATCTTCTGGAGTGGAGCTGAGGTAGGGATGGGCCTTGGACATCCTCCCACAACTCAAGACCATGCCCCAGCCCTGAGCCCTCTCCCACACCCTGAACTCCTCTTTTCTAGCCCCACCCCAGAGCCCACATGCCCAGCTTGTGTCCTCACCCAACCCCGTGCCCCAGCCCAGTGAAACTGAGTGAGGGTGGGGGAGAGCGAGTCACTGAGGGAGGGGGGATGGAGTGAGTGGGGGCGGGGCCTCAGAGAAGGGGTGGGGTAGGGGAGGGGCCTCGGAGCTGGGGCGGCGCAAGGGTGTTCGGTTTTTGTGGAATGAGAAAGTTGGTAACCCTAGTGTGAGCCCAGCTGGGAGCAGAGACGGACAGTTCCCTGGGGTCAGCCCAGCCCATGACAAGAGATGTGCTGGGGAAAGCGCCCGGGGAGCCCAGCGAGTCAGTGCAAACAGAGCCCTGAGGTCACTCCGGGGCTGCAAACCAAGGGCCAGACTTGCGGGGCTGGAAATCAGGCCTCACTGGGGGAGAGAGGGGAGGGGCTGTTCCCTCACCCCTTTGGGGTCCTTAAAAGGATGGATAATGGGGTGTTGCCATGGCACAGAGTGGGTTGAGGTCTCTGGATCCCAAACCGGATGAGCGCTGTCTGTGGACAGGGACAGGGTCGTGTTAACACCTTTGCCTCCCTGGACCCATTTATTCCATCTAAGTTCATACAACAGTCCCTCTGATCCCCTGTGTCTGCCCCATCCCCGCAGTCTCTGGCAGTTCCGCAGACCCTGACTCTCACCGCACCTGTGTTTTCCAGGCCGTCTTCGTCGCCACCTTCGACGTCTCCCCTGAGGCCGACCTGGGGGACAGGCTGCAGATCATGGCCACCGCCGGCAGGTGAGGGTGCAGGGAGAGCCAGGCAGGCAGAGCAGGTCAGGGCGCAGGGGCTCCCATTTTTCCGGGGGCCCCCAATTGGCTGGGGCCCCTGGGCATGTGCCCCATTGGCTAATCCACCACTGGGATGGGGGTAGTGGGAGGGGGCTGTGCACGGAGCAGGGCTGTGGCCTGTGGTGCAGCCTCCCTGCACAGTTATCTGCCTGCGTCCCCTTACATCTCTCTCCTTTGCCCTCCCCTCCCCCCAGTGACAATGGCGGCCCCATCACCGAGCGTATGATTCACCTGCCAGTCAAGTACGGCATCTTCATCATCCTCACCAGGTAGGTCAGTGTGGAGACAGAGGGGAGAGCGTCCCCTACTGGGCCCCATCCCCGCTCCCTGCACCACAGTGCCCCCACCCACCGCCACTCTCCAGCCCCATCCATCACACTCTCATCTCTCTCCTTCCTTCCATCCTTTTCCTCCCCCAGCCATGAGGAGTCGACCAAGTACGTCAACTTCTCCACCAAGGAGGAAGGGACAAGCGTGCCAGTGACACATCGGTACGAGGTGAGGCAGGTGGCACATAGTGTGGGGGGGGGAGAAGGGACAAGGAGGGGTCTCAGAGCAGCTTCCAATGGGTCTCCCAGGTACGAGAGCCCCCTAGGATTGCCAATTTCTACTTGCACAAAACTGAACACCCCTGCCCAGCCCTGAGGCCCCGCCCCTACTCATCCCATCCCCTTTCCCTCCATCACTCGCTCTCCCCCACCCTCACTCTCTTTCACTGGGCTGGGTCAGGGGGTTGGGGTGTGGGAGGGGATGAGGGCTCTGGCTGGGGGGTGCAGGATCTGAGGTAGAGCTGGGGATGAGGTGTTTGGGATACCGGAGGGGGCTCAGGGCTGGGGCAGAGGGGTGGGTTGTGTAGAGGGGTTCAGGATCCCAACGGCGCTCTCAAAAGCGGCCACCAGCTCTCTGCAGCTCCTACATGAATGGGCAGCCAGGGAGACTCCATGTGCAGCCATCGTGCCTACAGGTGCCACCCCCGGAGCTCCCATTGGTCACTGTTCCCGGCCAATGGGAGCTGTGAAGGCGGACCTTGGGGCGGAGGCAGTGCATGGAGCCTCCCTGGCCATCCATGTGTTTAGGGGCTATAGGGACCTGGCGGCCGCTTCCAGGAGCCGCACAGAGCTAGGGCAGGCAGGGAGCCTGCCTTAGCCCTGGTCCCCCACTGCATTGCCAAACTACCAGGGTCTCTTTTCGACCAGGCATTTAAGCCAAAAAACAGAAGCCTGGCAACCCTAGCGCCACCCAACACCAGGCGAGGGATCCCCATGTGTACATCACCAGAGCCCCTCCCCAGAGGCAGAACTGCCTGAATGGGATCTAGTGGGTTAGAGCAAGGAGGGGTGGGGATGGGCAGGGAGCCAGGACTCCTGGGTTCTATCCCCAGCTCTGGCAGGGAAGTGGGTCTGAGGGTCAGAGCGGGATCTGGGGATCAGAGCTCCTGGGTTCTCTTCCTGCAGTGCCCTATGGTGAGTCTGTTTCTTTCAGGTCAAGAACCTGCGGCAGCGAAGCGTCCCCATCTCGGTCACGTTCCAGTTCCCCGTAGAGCTGAGCGGGGTCCGGGTGTGGGACGCCTCTGAGGTCGTCCCCTCCAAGGTACCTGCCTCTCCCTCCCTTGTGTGTGTGAGATGGGCCCAGTGACACCTGCTCTGCCCTACAGCGCCCCCTGCTGGAACAGGCTGCCTGGGGGGGGATACGCCACATGTTCCCCCAACCCTCTCCCCCGACCTCCCCCACAGCCAGCCTGTCCCCTGCCCTGGTGCTGGATTGTATCCGGTGCCCCCTAGAGGGGAAAGGCCCCGTATCCCCTTCCCGCTCCCGTTAATACCGTGTCTCTCTCCCTCTCCAGCCCCAGCTGGCTCAGTGCATCAGTGAGGCTGAAATGTCTGGTTCAAAGAACTTTGTGACACAAATGAGCGAGCGCCCCCTGCTGGTGAGTACAGGCTGGTGTGGATCCCAGCAGCCCCTTCCCCTCCACTAACACAGACAGTGAGTGGGGGGCTGGGCTGGGGAAGGGACTCCTGCTATAGACAGACACAGACCCTCATGGCCATGCTGAGCCCCTGCACGCCCCCTGCCTCACCCGGCGATATCCTTCCACCCCCAGGACTGCTCCGTGGCCACCTGTAAGAAGATCGAGTGCAAAATCGCCTCCCTGGAAATGCAGCAGCCGCTGGAGTTCATGATAAAAGGAGGGATCGGCTTCCAGTGGGTCTCCCAGGTATGAGAGATGCCTCTGCCTCCCAGCACCAGGCGAGAGATGCTTCCCATGTGAACTGCCCCCATGCCTCACCCCAGAGCTGGCTGCATATCAGTTCCAGGCAAGGGATCCCTGTGTGAATGGCCTGTAAATTGCTCTGGGTCCCTCTGGGCTGACGCTCCAGGCTGGTTTGTGTAGTTTCCAGTCAGGGACAGTGAATTTTTCTGTTCTAGACTCAGCAGCAGAAAGTGAGTCTGGTGAGTGAGGCCCGGATTGAATACGAGGAGAAGAAATACACCCAGAAGGAGGGATTCGTCCAGCGCCAGGTACCAGAGTGACTGTGCCCGGGATAGAGAGAGCATCGGCCAGTGGTTAGAGCTGGGAGCCAGGACTCCTGGGTCCTGCCCCAGCTCTGGGAAAAGTGGGGTCTGGTGTGTTAGAGCAGGGGAGGGTGATGGTGCCAGGACTCCTGGGTCCCCATCTCACAGCTCCTCTCCCCCAGGTGCAGACGGTGGTGGAGCGCTATGAGGCCTATAATTACCTGCCCATCATTGTGGGGAGCAGCGTGGGGGGCCTGGTCCTGCTGGCTCTCATCACCGCAGCCCTCTACAAGGTGAGTGGGGCTGGGTAATGGCAGCGGCGGCTCCAGGCACCAGTGCTCCAAGCGCGTGCCTGGGGCAGCAAGCCATAGGGGGCGCCCTGACGGTCCCTGCGAGGGCGGCAGTCAGAATGCCTTCGTCGGCATGCCTGCGGGAGGTCCACCGGTCCCGCTGATTTGGTGGCAATTCGGCGGCGGGTACGTCGAATCCATGGGACCTGGGACCACCCGCAGGCATGCCGCCGAAGGCAGCCTGCCTGCCGTGCTTGGGGCAGCAAAAAAGCTAGAGCCACCCCTGGGTAATGGACCCCTCCTCCACAGCCCATCACCCTGGGGGCGTGGCCTGTGGCTCTCCCAGCTGGTGGTGGAGATACAACGGTTTTTCCTTCGTGGGTTCCCACAGCCCGTCCCTCCCACTCCACCACCATGAGCCTGTCTCTTTCTGGTTCTCACCATCTCCCCTCTGTCTCCTTCCAGCTCGGCTTCTTCAAGCGCCAGTACAAGCAGATGATGGAGGATGGTGTGGAGGGTGAGGGGCCTGGCCCGACCCAGAGCGCTGCCCCTGGAAACCCCCCTGCTTCCGATGCCCCCAAACAATAGCCCCCCATGCGCCAACGCCCCCAGCTTCACCTCCATCTGGGCTGCTTCACCCCCACCTCATTATGTTGCCACCTCCAAGATGCAGAAAAATTGGTCACTGGCCACCCTCCCACCAACAAAACACGTCCTAGTGCCAACTAGAGCCAGTCGATATTCAAATTAGGCTTGGAAGAATTCTCTTGATATTTTTATAATTCTTATGGAGAACGTTGAAGTTCCATTTGTTGGGCTATGTTAGGGTTAACTAACAGACATGGGAAGCTGCTAATGTGCTGACATGGGAAGCTGCTAATGTGCTGACATGGCATTAGGGAACAAAGGCACATGTAGGCTGTAGTTTTTATGTTTAATAAATAAGTTGCCATTTTTTCCCCGGGGCTTGTAAGAATTTAGAAGAATGCAGCTGCATGAGAAATGTAGCAGTCGAATAATGCCCTTTGTGTAAAGAAGGTAAAAGAAGTGTTATTTCCCCGTCCCTTCCTTTTCCAGCTATATAAACCGGCCCTGGCTTATGACCCCTTTCTCCCCCCCCTGAGAATTGCTGACCAGGGAGATTTGTGGCAACAGATTGTTGCAAAGAAATGTATTTTCAAGGTAAAAAATGTCTGTGTAATATGAGTAATGCTGTGCACAATAGATAACAGAATTATTACTTAATAAGGGTTTTGGAGGTGTTGTAGCGGATGTAGGCATGTACATACTAACTTAGACAAAAAGAATGTACTGTAACTAATTCGGTGCTTACTCGACAATTGGGTCGAGGGGAACAAGTATTGCAATAAAGAAGCTCATACTCAAATCTGCCTTTTGGGTCAACCTGATTTTTTCTTCTAACATCTGATGTCACGAATAGGATCCCAGGGGAGAATCGTGCCTGATCACCACGTCTCGCCATGGATTCAATGAGTAAGTTGAAATCTAACACTGGGGGTGTGTTGGGGTCACCCTGCTGTATAACCACGGCTGGTGAGAGCCTGATGTAACCCAGGTGTGGCTGGCAGGCTGCAGTTACACACAGACACTCAGGGTGTGAACTGTATGTTCTTAGGTTGTTTGTGAGCGGTCCAGGTGGGAGCTGTTTCACCAAGGCTTTGTGAGGCACCCAAGGCTGCAGGGCAGGGGTGACACGGCTGCTCATTAGCCTGGATTGTACCCTGGTTTGTCACAGATGCATAAACAGGAATCTCAAGGAGGAGTAAAGAGGTTCTAGTCCCTCTGTGTTTGGCACCGGTGCGACTGCTGTTGGAATGCGGTGTCCAGTTCTGGTGCCTAAAGTTCAAGAAAGATGTTGCTATCTTGGAGAGGGTTCAGAGAACATAAGAACATAAAAACAGCCCTACTGGGTCAGGCCAAAGGTCCATCTAGCCCAGTATCCTGTCCTCCGACAGTGGCCAATGGCAGGTGCCCCAGAGGGAATGAACAGAACAGATAATCATCAAGTGATCCATCCCCTGTCGCCCATTCCCAGCTTCTGGCAACAGAAGCTAGGGATACCATTCCTGCCCATCCTGGCTAATAGCCATTGATGGATCTATCCTTCATGAATCTATCTAGCTCCCTTTTGAACCCCGTTATAGTCTTGGCCTTCACAACATCCTCTGGCAAGGAGTTCCAGAGGTTGACAGTGCGTTGCATGAAAAAATGCTTTCTTGTGTTTGTTTATACTTGTTACCTATTACTTTCATTTGGTGGCCCATTGTTCTTGTACTATGAGAAGGAGTAATTTTTTTTTTTTTTTTTCTGTCTTATCTATCCCTTTCTTGACTATAGACCTTTCGTATCCCCGCTTAGTCGCCTCTTTTCCAAGCTGAAAAGTCCCAGTCTTATTAATCTCGCCTCATCCGGAAGCTGTTCTATACTCCAATCATTTTTGTTGCCCTTTTCTGAACCTTTTCCAATTCCAAAATATCTTTTTTTAGATGGGGCAACCACATCTGCACACAGTATTCAAGGTACCATGGATTTATATAGAGGCAATATGATATTTTCTGTCTTATCTATCCCTTTCTTGATGATTCCCAACATTCTGTTCGTTTTTTTACTGCCGCTGCACATTGAGTGGATGATTTCAGAGAACTATCCACAATGACTCCAAGATGTCTTTCTTGAGTGGTAATAGCTAATCTAGACCCCATCGTTGTATATGTATAGCTAGGATTATGTTTTCCAATGTGCATTACTTTGCATTTATCA